>NW_027491881.1:600000-791095 GCF_021521415.1 Bidens hawaiensis
TTATCCGTTTAGACTCGGATCTTGAAATTTTGCACAAATCAGTTTTTGACAGTGGGGAATTTTATAAAAATATTTCCAGAATTAATTTTTATATTTAAAATTTATTTATCTATTTTTAAACACCATTTAAACACTAAATATGTCGTAAATACCAAACGATCTTAGAAAAATCCCAAATTTTTCCTGGATAACCCCTGACATCCCCATAGTCCCCTGTAATTTTTCCAGAACCAAAATCCCTTTTTAAATGCCATTTTCACTAAAACCGAGCTAGAAAACCCTAGAACTCGTTTAACCGAAAAGCATACCTAGACTTCTCCAACTGACCTCAAATTTTGTGTGTGACTTATACAATAAAAAGCTTATCTGAAATTTTCCAGAATTTTTCATGATATTTAACTATTTTTCACCATTTTTGGCCAAAACCGAGCATTAAATTCACCAAATATTCATCCTTTGTCCAAAAATTACCAAAAATTCACAGAACTCATATTTTCATATATCTAACACCTCTGTAAAATTTCATGACCTAAATCTAAACGAGTCACAATCTGTCTAAAACTTAATCATCACACAAAAACCGAACTACCTTGTGTTTCTAGCTTCAAATTGCAAGGATCTCGCTTTCTAGCCTTTGCTATCAACTAGATACAACACCTACAAGCACAATAACACCACACCAAGCAAGTTACACCCACAATCAAGCCATTTCTTTCATGGTTTCGGTTATGCTTTAAAAACAAAGATTTAACCGTAAAAATTCGTTTTTGGTTCGTTTAACTCCTTTCTTGGACCAAGATCCCTTGTATAACCCGTATACATCACTTGATCATGCAAGAATCGGTTCCATCTCGGGTTTTCACCCTTTTTCACTTGGAAACCTCATTTTCTTGCAAGAACACTCAAGAAACGAAGATAAACACGTACATAACACGATCATTACCTTGTTTTTCTTTCTAGAACTCCCGGTTTTTGTTCAAAGGTTGAGAGGAATTGAAGAGTGTTGAGTTGTGTTGGATGAAAAAAAGAAAATAATGAGGGAATATGGACTTTGAGTCCGATCGGCATAAAGGAGGTGGTGGGGTGGGACCCACATCTCCATTTTTAGCCACATATTCAGATTCCCGTAATCTGGATAATGTTTTGGATAATCTGGTTCAGTTCGTTTTTCGGTTAAACGTTTAATTCGGCTTAAAACGAGGCTAAAACGGTCGCTTTTCGGCTTAAAAAATGAAATTTATATAAAACCGATTTAAAAACTTCAAAAACTTAAACCATGACTTTCATTAACTTAAAATATCATATTATTAATAATTACGCATCTTTTTCGGCTTGATCGATCGTCTCTTGCTCAGTTTGGTATTAAGGGTTTCGTTTAACGTACCGACGTACCGTTAAATCGAAATTCTTTTTCTATGCTTTAATCACTTATCCCGAAGCTTTAACACTTCGTAACATCACTAAATATCATATATCCCGTCTATAACGTAATCCTCGATTCGTTCGGGCTTCAATAACCGTTAATCGGTTAATCGTATTTCCAATGCGATTAACTGTATAATTGAGTATAATTTGTACTATGAATCATACATACTCGTATAAACGCATTATAATTCACATATTCATTATTATATAACACATAAATAGTATATACCGGTTAGGGTATACCTGATTTCGCCGGAATCGTTACATCAGGTGGAAGCCAAGAACTATTATTCTTCATCTACGAAGCCGACAACCAAAAAACGATAGCATAGCAACTACAGCAGCATCCTAGGGACGTACTGGAAGCTCGGTAGCGAGACATAAAAGAAGTATCCTTGGATCCCGAGGGTCCAGATTTGAAAATGTTCCTAGGATCCGTATCCCTAGTGAGATCGAGGAGGACCTGATATCCTTCTTAAAGCGAAGAAAGTCCACGTTTGCCTTCAGACATTCAGCTATGACAGATATTTCTAAGGAGGTAATTACTCACAATTTAGGCCTTGATTTATCTGTTAAACCCATCCATCAGAAGCGAAGGAAATTCGCTCCTGAGTGGAACACGATCATACAAGAAGAAGTTGAAAAACTTCTTAAGGCAGGTATGATCAGAGAGGTTAAGTATCCTCGATGGTTAACTAATGTGGTTGTTGTTTCAAAAAATAATGGAAAGTGGAGGGTGTATGTCGACTTTACTAATTTAAACAAGGCATGCCCCAATGATCCTTTCCCGTTACCACATATAGACTCCATGGTGGATGCAACTGTAGGACATGAGGTGCTTACTTTCATGAATGCTTCCTCTGGATTTCAACAAATTCAGATGGAACCATCCGATCAGTAGGATACAACATTCATGACTCCTACCGGCATATACTCTTATATTGCTATGCCGTTCGGACTAAGAAATGCAGGGGCAACATATCAAAGATTGGTGAATATGATGTTCAAGGACCAGCTATGGAAAACCATGGAAGTCTATATAGACGATATGGTTGTCAAGTGCAAGAGGGCTGAAGACCACCTTAAAGACTTGGAAGAAGCATTCAATATCCTTGACCAGTATAACATGAAACTGAACCCGTAAAAATGCCATTTTGGTGTTAAGGCTGGAAAGTTTCTAGGATATATAGTGACCAAAAGATGGATGGAAGCAAGCGCCGAGCAGATAGATTCCATTATAAACTTAAAGTCTCATGCGAATGCTAAAGATGTCCAATGGCTGACAGGAAGAATATCCACTCTCTATAGATTCATTTCCAGATGCTCCAAGAAGTGCAAAGATTTCTACGACATTCTTAGGAAAAATAAGAAGTTAGAGTGGACGGAGAAGCATGAAGCTGCACTTAAATCCTTTAAGGATTACTTATCCTCAACACCAGCTTTGATAAAGCCTATGGATGGAGAATCCTTATATCTATACCTAGCTGTTTCAGGAAATGCCGAAGGTGAACAACATTCCGTTTATTATGTAAGTAAAAGTCTTTTAGATGGCCAAGTGGGCTGTGAAAATGAGTGCGTATGATATTCAGTATGAGGGTAGAACAACAATCAAATCAATAACACTCGCAGACTTTGTGGCTGATTTCAGTAGCGACATGCCGAAAGAAGCCGACTTGGAGGTTCAACAACTTAAAGAAACCAAAGATCCTTGAGTCCTCTTTACTGATGGAGCTTCGAAAGTAAGAGGAACAAGATTATGTATCCTACTGAAATCTCCACAGGGGGAGATATTATCCCAGTCTATAGCCTGTGAATTTCAAGTGACGAATAATGAAGCAGAGTATGAAGCTCTGATCGCAGGTTTGAAATTAGCTAAATGCATGAGGATCAGGTATCTTCAAGTATATATTGATTCATTGTTGGTAGCTAACCACTTTAATGGCTCATATGCTGTTAAAGGTGAAAAACTAATCAAATATCTAGATGTTATGAAGGAATTGGCAAAATCCTTCGAATTGTTTAGTATTGTAAAGGTACCAAGGGAAGAGAATGCTGGGGCAGATGCTTTTGCAAATTTAACCTCCTCTTTGAAGATTCCAGAAGACACGAAGATCCCAATCATCCATATACTCTCGCCAGCAATAGGTGAACAAGAATTTAGGGAGATAACGACTAACCAAGAGATTATACTTCGAGATCCATTATCCTCGAATAATCAAGGATCCTAGATCCACCCAATCAAAAAGTACATTCAAACTGGAGGAATTCCAGCCACGGAGAATCCTAAGTCCTTAAAACTTAAGGTATCACAATACATTATATTACACGATATTTTGTATAGAAAATCTCTTGCAAGACCCTATTTGATATGCATCGAGGATCCTGAAATCCAAGAAGTACTTAAAGACTTTCATGAAGGTGACTGTGGTAACCACACTAGAGGCAGAGCCCTATTTTCTAGAATTCTAAGAACAGGTTACTGTTGGCCCACTATGAAGAGAGATGCAATGGAATATTCGAAGAAGTGTGACTCATGTCAAAGGCACGACAACATCCTACATCAGCCAGCGGAGCCTATGTATCCTATATCCTCGTCATGGCCATTCATGAAGTTGGGCATGGAAATCGTTGGTATGCAACCTAAAGCCCCAGGAGGAAAAGTATTCATGCTCGCAATGACTAATTACTTTTCAAAGTGGATAGAGCCAGAAGCTTTTATTCAAGTACGTGAAAAAGAGGTGATATCTTTTATTAAAAGATATATTATTACTAGATTTGGTATCCCTTCAGAGATTATTTGTGACAATGGTTCCCAGTTTATCGGGAAAAGAACCACTAACTTTTGTGACAGTTGGGTCATCAAGATGATTACCTCTACTCCGGTGCATCCTCAAGCTAATGACCAGGCGGAATCAAGTAACAAAATTATCATCAACAACTTGAAGAAGAAACTAGGATCCAAGAAGGGTAAGTGTTAGGACATGAAATGTCACATGTATGTCCCCAGTTCTATCAGGTTGGTTCAACAAGAAACCAACGATCGTGAAACCAAGTTAACGTACTGAAAATGTCAAACGAAGCTGATTCGATCGAATCAGTCACTGATTCGATCGAACCAGATCTCATTCAATCGAACCAGATCTCATTCGATCGAATGAGTTTTCGATATATAAACGTTACTTAGGAAATTTCACATAGGCTTTTGAACAGAACACACACTCACGAAAATCACAGAACCAGCAGCCTCCAGAAACTCTCTCAAGCGTTCTTCGTGTTCTTGGTCGTTTCCTCCAATCCTAGGCGTCAAACACCTTTAGGAATCGTACCTACGTGTCCGTTGATCACCACCGAATCGCCGTGTTAGAGGATTCCGCACTCTAACACGTTGCCCCGTGAATCGTTGGGAAACCGAGTCCCGAATCGGTCCTACAAAGTGGCATCAGAGCTTTAGGTTCTTGATTCACGAAAGATTCGTGGTGATATTCGTGTTTTTCTCGTGAAAATCATATATTTTGCTTGAAAAATTTTCGGAAACAAGTGTTTTTGTTCTTGGTGTTCTTAGTGTTCTTATCAAAAACTCATAAAAAGTCATATATTTTGGTTTTTGATTTCAAAATTTGGTGTTAAAATTTCGGGTTTTATCAAGAACATTCAAAGTGTTCTTCGTTTTTTAAATGTTTGATCCATATTTATGTGTTTGCTTGTTTGTTTAAGTGTTAAAACACTTAAAAGAGTCATATTTTGCTTCTAAATCAATTAGGATTCGTGTTAGTGTTTTTTAAAACCGAAAATCTGGTCTAATCTTCTAAGTTTGGAAATTTCGTAAATCACGATCGAACAAGTCATATTTTTGGAACTCATTCGATCGAATAAGCTTTCTATTCGATCGAACCAGTTTGAATTTTGACCGAATTAGTTTTTCCCGCCGTGATTTGCGCCAAGTCCATTCGATCGAATCAATTCATCCTTTCGATCGAACTTGCTTCCAGTCGATCGAACAAATCTCATATTCGATCCACCCATTCGATCTCTTTCTTATTCGACTGCCAGAACCCTTTCGATCGAACCGGACACTCATTCGATCGAACCTGTCACCACATTCGCTCGAACAAGATCGTATTCGATCGGATAAGCTTCAGAAGACCAGAACAGTGAATCAGTCAGACATTCGATTGAATCAGAACACATTCGATCGAATAAAGAACACATTCGATCGAATCAGAACACATTCGATTAAAAGGCTGATTTCTCAATACTTAGCAAATTTTCAATTATTTTTCAGTCTTTTCAAGTGAACTTTTTCACTAGAATTGACTGACACTTTTGTTACTAACGTTATTTGTTAAGTGTTTACAGATCAAAGTGTAAAACAAAGAAGCAAACATGTCTGCCAGTTCAAGTACAAACAAAAGGATCCAATCGATCCTTGAGAGTGATTCAGAATCTTGAAGCTTCAACAAGCCTCCAAAGTTGATGGCACTCAATGAGTTTACTACCTGGAAGACAAGATTCGAGATTCATATCACAGGTGTGAATCCTGGACTATGGGAAGCGGTTCAGACAACGTGGGTGCATCCTACAAACGATGATGGTGAAAGCCTGAGCTACTTTAGGCTGTCAGAAGAACAAAAGATAGCCTTTGATGCTGAGAAGAAAGCCTTCTCTTTACTGTCTCAAGCTCTCTCCAGCGATCTCTTCCATCAATTTAACCAGTTCACAACAGCGTCAACTCTTTGGAACGCACTGGTAGAACGATGCGAAGGATCTGAGTCACTTAAAGAAATTCACGCACGGGAGCTAAAGCGTGAATTTGATTTGTTTGGTCCAGAATCCGGCGAAGACATTGAATCGTTGCTGTCAAGATTCTATCATCTTATGTCAGAGCTAAAGTCTTATAATGTCAAAACAACAGGGACTGAAAAGGTTAGATGTCTCGCTCAAGGACTCCCAACAAGCTGGAACACCTTCCTGACTGTGATGAGAAGAAGTCATCAACTGGAGACGATTCTTCTTTCTGACTTTATAAAAGAAATCAGACAGGAAGATGCTAAATTAAGAGCATCCTCCAGGAAACCCAGAGCAACATCTGACAAGTCGATGTACATGTCAAACTCACCAATGTCAGATTCAAATGACCATGCTCCAATGAAGACTGCGTTTGTCTCCTCAATGTCAAATCAATCTAAGGGGACCGAAACGAGATCTTCTGCACCACCAACATCAAATTCCGGAAATTCAAGTTCTAACTCCGGACCCAAGTCAACTGAAAAGGCAACGTTAAACACTGAAGGCTTGGGAAAGGTAACGGTGGAAGTTGCCAAAGAACATATGGCAACGTTAGGCATAATAATTGAATCATACAGCTTAATGGTGGCTGGTAAACTTGGCAACAGTCATCTGGACAGCGATGACTATGAACAGCTAGATGAAGACGATATGGAACGCATCGACATCATGTGGGCACTTGGCAGCGCGTTCCGTAGGGCTAGAAAGTAGGCTAAGAAAACAGGCCAAGCCCTTTCAATCAATAATATATCCAAGTTTGGTTTTGATAAAACCAAAGTTAAATGCTACAACTGTGGTGAACTTGGTCACTTTGCCAAGGAGTGCTCTAAACCAAAGAGGGAAGGTCACCAATATCCCTTCCGAACTACTTCAACTTCATCTACTCCTGCTGCAGCCACTGCAAATGTCAACAATGAGAGACAACTGGTCTCTCAGAATCAAACAGCAGCAAACAACGCCAACATCAACAATGAAACTGCTCTTGCTGTTCAAGGTGATGAAGGCGAGTCCTGGAACTTCAGCATTAACATGGCTGACATCACCATTGTGGATGGAGACTCAGAATCTGGGTCTGATGATTCCTCAACTGATGAAGAATACATTGTCGAGGAGCCAGCTACTGAAATAAATGAAGGTGAGCATGAAGCTGAAGTGTCATCAGTGGAGATTAAGGAGGATCAAGCAAAAGAGTCAAATGTTCCTCAATCATCTCCAAGTTCAACAATTCCTGCAGAAGCTGCTACTGTTGAAGAAGTCAATGAAGTACTGTCAAAAGCAACTTCTGCATCTTTTCTGGAAAGAGCAGGGAAACTTTACTTTGCGTTCATGGCAGAGACGTCAAATGATGCCAAGGTAAGTTTTAACCCGACTACTCCCAAACCAGAAAATACCAAATGTTTAAAATGTGAAATGTCTGAACAAGAAATTCATTCTCTGAAAGAGAGAATTGAAGATCTCGAGGCTTATAAACAAGCAGCCTCAAGATCTTTAATTGAACTGACTGACGCTCTTGCTCAAAACAAGGATTGGAAGCAGAAAGAGTCTGCTTTTAAAGAAAAAGTTGATAGCCTTAAGCGTCAGAACAAGGAATTGGAGATATGTGTTCTAAATCAACAAGACTCTATAAACTTTCATATCAATAAAAATAATGTCTTGAAAAAGGAAATGGAGAACACAAAAGCTGATCTTGAATCATTAACTTTCAAGTTAAAAAGTTACTCCAATTCCTCTTATTTGCTAGAACACATTATCCCCGAGTTCCGGTGCAAAAAGGAAAGAGGTGTGGGATATCACAATGTCCCACCTCTAGTGCTGAACCAATTTGTGACCACACCAGGAGCTGTGCCAGAAGATGACTCAAATGTTAAAACACCCGAGGACACAAAACAAATTTCAAAGTCCAAGGGTAAAGAAGTCATTGACCCGGCTCCTGAGACCAAACCAAATGTTGTTGCCACAGACTTAGGTTCCACAACTAAGTCAGGCCCATCCACATCTAAATCAAAGGCAACAACAAGTAATTCCCAGAAGAACAAGTTTAATCATAAATCTGAGAAAGTGCATGTGGAACATGGTACCCAGTTTGTCAAGGAGGGTAACTTTAATGAAAAACATAATTTTCCAAAACCCCCTCCCAGACAAACTTCACCCCAAAATGTCAAATCCAAGGGGTACTATCAACAACAAAGTCATTACTCTCCACCACGTCAAAGGGGGAGAAACTACTGTTTCTCATGTGGAGAGGTTGGCCATATAGCAAGATTCTGCTACAAGTACACGGATCCTAGATATGTCAAGTCAACTCCTATGAGGCGACCGACCGTTGACATTCAAAGTCAAACTCGGTCTCACACATCGCGGTCGGTTTCTCCTAGGAAACCTCAGCCAACCTCACCACACAGATCACCGAACCAACAACAACATCAAAATGTTAAAACAAAAGTTGTTGATCCCTCAAACCCTAGTGTTTCCACTTCAACAAGTGAAAGTCAGTCTTCAACCAACTATGTCAAACATGCTAAGAAGAAGACTGACAGTTGCAATCAAAAGAAAAACAACACTGTTGATAACAATGTCAAACCAGAAAACAGTGTTAATGAGGGTAAATGGATTGAACTGTTAATTCGTGACGATAATGGAAAACCCAAGACCATAAAGGCTTGGGTTTCCAATGATATTTAAACCTTTTGCTTTTTGTGTGCAGGTTGCTCTTTATGATCCAAGATTCAACATGTGGATCATCGACTCAGGAGCTTCCAGGCACATGACTGGAAACATGAATCTCCTATCCAGTGTCAGACAGATAAAAGGAGATGCAGTTTCCTTTGCAGGAACTCAAGGTGGTTACATCACGGCCCAAGGAGTTGTTTCAAATGGGCGAATTTCGTTTGATAAGGTTAATTTCATCAAGGAGTTGGAGAACAACCTGTTGTCGATAAGTCAAATCTGCGACAAGGGTTTCAAAGTTATGTTTGATGACCGAGACTGCCACATCTTGGCTAAGGAATTCACCATTCCTGAAGACAAGGTTTTAATGTCAGCCGCACGCCAGAGTGATCTCTACATTCTGGATATGGCTAAGGCAGGGTCATCGTCTCCAACGGTGACATGTTTTGTGTCCAAGGCATCCGAACGTGATACTGTCATATGGCATAAACGGATGGGACACATTAATGTCAGGAACATGAATAAGCTTGTGCTCAACAGGCTAGTTGAGGAAGTTAATCTGAGAAGTTTCCGTCTCCCTGATTCGTGTGTGCAGTGCAAAGCGGGAAAGCAAGTAAAAAGGTCCCACAAGTCTAAGAGTTTCCACTCGATTGATATACCATTGGAACTCCTTCATATGGATCTTTTTGGCCCAATAAGCGTCAAGAGTATCTCTGGGCACTCATACTGCCTAGTGGTTACTGATGAATATTCGAGATTCTCTTGGGTGTTTTTCTTGAAAGCAAAGTCCGAGACATTTGGGTGTATAAATCTGCTAGTTACAACTCTTGAGTCACAGTACAATCTGAAGGTTCGGAGAATGCGGTCAGATAACGGGACAGAGTTTAAGAATGCGAATGTTGAAAACTTTTGCAAAGAAAGAGGCATTGTTCAGGAGTTCAGTGCCCCGTATGTTCCACAAATGAACGGGGTTGCTGAAAGGAAAAATCGAACGTTAATCGAGACAGCTAGAACAATGTTAGCAGACTCAGTGTTGCCTGTCACGTTTTGGAGTGAGGCAATTGCCAACGCCTGTTTCACATTGAATTGGGTAGGCATTGTCAAGCGCCACGGCAAGACAAGCTTCGAGCTTCTTCAACGACGGAGGCCTAACTTAGAGCACCTGGAACCATTTGGAGCTCTTTGCACGTTACTTAAAAGGCAAGTCGATAATAAGTTCGAGGAGAAGATCATCAACGGCTATTTTCTGGGTTACAGTGTACCTCTCAAAAGGGTCTTCAACAGATCAACAAAATTAGTTGAAGAATGGTACCATGTCGACGTTCAACGCTATACAGAACCAGCCAAGGGGTCAGGAGAAGACTGGTTGTTTGATTTTGATAAATTGTTCAAGTCATTCAATCTGTATGAGGTTGCTATTCAGATGATGTATGAGGCGCAAAATGCACCTCCTGAAGAATCACAACAATCTTCACCTCATCCTGGTCCATCATCGTCTTCCTCCACAGAGTCTAGCGAGCAAGTTCAAGAGTCATCCGAATCTGACTCTGAAGATGAATCACCAGCAGATGATGTACAATCGGCACCGACACAGGTTACTCCACAACCTTCATCGTCAAATCAAGAAGCGCCAAATGCAGAACAGCCTCTAACGTCTACTTCAGAGGCACCAACCGCTCCAGTTCCTGAGCCGAACTTAACTAACTTGGAACAAAATGTTGTCGTTCCTGACAATCCGGTGGTTAGGACTGAACGCAATCATCTACATAACAACATTATAGGGGACATTCAACAGGGTGTCAAAACACGTCGACAGCTGAATTTTGCCTCTACACTGAAATGATGGAGTCAGGATCAGTTGCGCTAAATGCCCATGAATGCTTCTTAGCACAAGAAGAACCAAGCAGCATCACCAATGCGTTGAAAGACGCTAACTGGGTCTCAGCCATGCAAGAAGAATTATTGCAGTTCAAGAGACTTGGTGTGTGGAAGCTGGTGGATCTCCCCAAAGGACAGAAGAAAATTGGCACTAAGTGGGTACTCAAATGTAAACGCGACGATCGAGGAGTGATTGTTCGCAACAAAGCCCGCCTGGTGGTCCAAGGGTTTTGGCAAATCGAAGGCCTAGACTACAATGAAGTGTATGCTCCGGTTGCGTGTTTGGAGGCAATCCGGATGTTCTTGGCGTATGCGTCTTTCAAGAGATTCAAAGTATATCAGATGGACGTCAAGAGTGCCTTTTTGTACGGTCACATCGAAGAGACCGTATATGTGGCACAACCTCCAGGTTTTGAAGACCCAAATCACAAGGACAAAGCCTACCTGCTCAACAAGGCTTTGTACGGTCTTCACCAAGCCCCGAGAGCTTGGTACAAGGAACTATCCAAACACCTTCTGAACAACGGGTTCAGAAGAGGAACGATCGACTGCACGTTATTTACAAAGGAGAAAGAAGGAGATCTCATTATGGTACAAGTGTACGTGGACGACATCATATTCGGGTCCACGAATAAAACACTATGCAAGGAGTTTGAACAAGTGATGCAAGAAAAATTTGAAATGAGCTCCATGGGTGAGATGAAGTTCTTCTTAGGACTTCAGGTTGATCAAATAGACTCCGGTGTCTTCATTCACCAGATAAAATACGTCAATGACATCTTGAAACGGTTCGAGATGTTGAGTTCCTCTTCACAGGGAACTCCGTTAGCGGTTAATCACGGGATTAATCCTGACGAGAAGGGTGAATTGATCAATCCAACTCACTATAGAGGGATCATCGGATCTCTAATGTACCTGACTGCTTCTCGGCCGGACATAATGTTTGCTACGTGTCTCTGTGCACGTTACCAGTCAAAGCCGAAGGTCTCCCATCTTATTGCAGTCAAAAGAATTTTGCGTTATCTGAAGGGTACTCCAGATTGGGGTCTTTGGTATCCTCATGATGACAACTTTGATCTACATGCGTATAGTGATACGGACTATGGTGGTTGTAAACTTGATTACAAATCAACAACAGCAGGATGTCAGTTCTTTGGAAGTCGTTTAGTAACGTGGCAATGCAAAAAGCAGACGTCAGTTTCCACTTCAACAGCTGAGGTGGAATATATAGCGGCTGCCAGTTGCTGTTCTCAAGTTATTTGGATTCAGCAACAGATGCGTGACTACGGTATTGAATGTTCTTCTACTCCCATATATCTTGATAATTCTGCTGCAATTTCAATTACCAAAAATCCTGTCCAATTTAGCAAAACGAAGTACATCGAAATTCGATATCACTTCCTTCGTGACTGTTACGAAAAGAAGTTAATCGATGTGGTAAAAATCCCCACTCAGGAACAACGCGCTGATCTCTTCACTAAATCATTTGACAAACCACGGTTTTTATATTTGCTAGAGATCAACGGCGTTAAACGTCAATCAGATGATGTTCCTGAAGATATCATTTAAATTGTTTTTCATTTTTTCTTTTCTTAAAAATTTGAAAAAATCCAAAAAGATTTTGTTTTTATAATTTTTAGGGGGAGAAAGGTTTCAAGAAAAACCAAAAACAATATAAAATACAAAAACCCAAAAACATCAAAAATTTTAAAATTTTGAGAAGTTGATCTTGTTACAAGAAAGATGATAGTACACAGACGCTATCATACTGAGACATCAAAAAGATTTTTATTTCTGTATAGCTTATTTTCATTTTCCTTATATTAAAAAAAAAAAAACACACATCACTATCGCTTAGAATTATGTCGGTTGCTTCGGTTTGAAGGACACATCTTCGGATATGTTTGGTCCTTACTTCTACTAGTAGATTATGAGGATAACCATTAACTAGATGACTGAAAGTGACCGGGGCGGTTTACGATGGGTTTTTATTTTTTCGCTGAAAAATAGTCGTTCATACTTAGTTAGAAGGACACATACTCGTATGTGGTCGGTCCAGCTGATCCATTGGATCTTCAGGATAGCCGTTTACCTGAAGACTTTGACTTGATCGGAGCGAAATAATTTAAATTTTTTTTTGGGAGATGTTATAATTTTTTTCAAGTCTATAACTTCGAAAAAAGTTTCAATATAATGTTTTTTAAAAAAAAAAAAAAAAAAAAAAAAAAATCCAAAAACATTCATATAATCAGAAAATGAGAAATTGTATCCAACCTTTGGGAAGTGATGGCACACTGACAGTAGCATGATGTTAAAAAGATATAAAGTGAAAAATTGGTCATGCATAGTACTAATGTGATATATTGGTAGGCATATCTTACTGAATTGAGTCTGGATTTGACCTATCTAAATCATTTAGATTGTCAGCTATGGGTGTACATTTAAGATAAATTGACGAGACGTCACTGTCTAAAGACCAATATCAATTGAGGATATGTCTTATCACGCGTACACGAATTACCATCGGCCCAAATTGGTTCCCCCAAAACCTAAATTCTTAAAGAATGTTAGATCTTCGTGTTGCTGGTCTGCTTTCATCGAAAGTCCCTTCTAAATCATATGCTTTAAACGTTGATTAAGGAGGAGTATTAAATATTTTATACTTCACCGGCTTTGGAATGATCTCCCTCTGTGATACGTAAGTATCGACCTGGACAGCGCTCTTCCATGCTGGGATATCTAAAGTTATTATCTCCCTCTGTGATACGTAAGTATCGACCTGGACAGCGCTGATAACTTGGATATCTGTATTAAATATCTTATGCTCCACCGGTTTTGGAATGATCTCCCTCTGTGATACGTAAGTATCGACCTGGACAGCGCTCTTCCATGCTGGTATATCTAAAGTTATTATCTCCCTCTGTGATACGTAAGTATCGACCTGGACAGCGCTGATAACTTGGATATCTCCTGAAAAAAAAATAAAATAAATGATTTTGGGACAAGTAGATGAATACCGAACACGTATGTGAAAACATGATAAAATCATCAAGTTGCTAATTAAATTCGCAAGAATGTGAAAAGCAACAAAATTTGATGAAAAGCGAACAAAGGGGATCCTATAAGCTTATGGTCGTTTGTCAAAAATAAGATGCGCCGATTTGACTGTTCAATATGTTGTGAGGTCCTACATGAGTCAATCAAAATATGGTGGGATACATAGCTGTGATCACAAGCAATTATCAAATGGTCATTGACAGACGAGAGGATGTTTGTTTAAGTTTAAATGGACAAATATACCCATAATTGCATCGGTACTATGTATCGACCAAAAGAAATTATATTGAACTTACTGAGTGCTACAATGTCAGTACTGATCCCATGTTCGGATCTTTCTCACAAAAAGAATGTCCATTATGTCTAGTTTAATATTATATACTCTTTTATTAAGAAAAATCAAAAACATGTGAAAAAATCTCGAAAAGTCTCAGTAGATAGTCAAATAGGTCTGTATGATTTCTTATTATAGATCCTTCTCAACCAAAAATTTTGTACTTTAAATTTTGTACAGTTGCTTATTTCAGTTTGAATATTATAAAAAAATTCAAAAAGATTTTTATTCTGAATTATTTTTATTTTTATTCTGCTTTAATGTTGATGAGAAATCATCCAGTGACAGGTAGTCTGATCCCTGTCCCTCCCTGTAAATATTTAAAAAAAAAAAAAAAAAAATCAAATCAAAAAGATTTTATTTCTATTTATTTTTCATTTTATTTAGTTCTGTTTGTTTGAAAATCGATGAGAAATCATCGTGACAGGTAGTCTGATCCCTGTCTATTCCTACTAAATGTTTATCCAGTGTGTAGGAATGAAAGAAAATTTTCATGCAGGTTGCTAAATGTTTATCTGCGCAATCGGCTGTGCATGAAAGAAAGAAGAAGTAGCAAGAAAACCCAAAGATGGTTGTGCCTGATGTTTTTCCGTGTGTTTACTAATGTTTTATGGTCTATATGTTCTGTAGGAACTAAGCTCTCATTATCGGAAAATGTCTAAGAAAACTAACCAAGTGTCAAAAGTTTATGTTTTCTTGCAGGTTCATAGGCACCACGATCGATGGCGGGGAATAAAAAGTTTAAAAGTTTATTTTTCCAAAGTTTTTCCCTCATTCGATCGAATATGTTGCTATTCGATCGAGTAAATCGATCGAACGAGCCGATTCGATCGAGTCAGTTGTTGTGAGAATGAGAGTTGTTGCGAGAGACTTATTCGATCGAATAGACTCACATTCGATCGATTGGTCCAATCGAACAAGTCCATTCGATCGAATGAGTCCAGAAACAGTATAAATACTCAGACTCATTCGATCGGTCAGAATTATTCGAAAAATTTTCAAGAAAATTTCTCTCAAAATCGTTTACGTGAATCCCTCGTTTTGATCCATTCATCTTACTCGGTTTTTCACGTACATCACAAAAATGTAAGAATTTTTGGATTATAACCGTGTTCTGATCAAGTTTTTGGTCGTTTTATTCTCGGAATCGGACATTAGAAAGAAACACACATTAAACTGTTTTTAACTGTTTAAGACTTGTTGTTTAATGTTGATACATGTTCACAAACCTCAACCGATGCTATCTGTGTGTTGTGTATCGTTTAAACGATCGAAAATGTTGATCGGGATTCTTCACATTCTGGGCTGATGTTTGAAGGAGTCGAATCAGTCTATTCGGTCGAACGAATCTCTTGTTCGATCGAATGAGACTTATTCGGTCAAGTAGTTCGATCGAATCAGAGGTCAAAGGTGATAACTATCTCATTCGACTGTCTGTGATCGAAGTAGATCTCACTCGATCGAATGAGTAGCTCATTCGATTGAATCTTTACTCATTCGATTGAACCAGTCCAGAAAGTTTGAAAATGTTAAACGCATTCAGTCTTTTCGATATTTGTTCGTTCTAACACGTTTATGTTTGCAGATAAAATGGCTGAAGTTGCAGAAGTTTTTGTGCCTTTCAAAACATCAATCAAGCACAACATTGTAGCCTTTCTTGACGAGAAGGCAATCCATGGGAAAGATTTTGCAACCATGATCAAATTTCTGAAACGGTCCAGGATTCACGGACCTATCTCTAGGGTAGTAGAACCCATCATGTCAGTTCAACAGGAATTCTGGAGGAATGCCTCGCACGACAAAACAGTTGTGCCGTCGGTAATTCGCTCCACTGTTAGAGGGCACGAAATTATTGTATCTGCCCAAATCCTCAGGGAAGTCTGTGGGTTTGTTGATTCTGATTCAGACCCTTCTTTGTTACATCCTGCTGGAACCAGAGGATGTTTTGCCAGAATGAAGTACGACGGTGACCTGAATGCCGGTCTACTCCATAAAGCCAATCTGTGTCCAGAGTTCAAATATCTGGCACACGTGGTGATGCACTGCTTAGGGCCTCAAAGAACAAGTTTTGACAAATTGAGGGAAAGCATGCAGTTTACAATGGCTGCATTAGTGATGAACCGCCCCTACAACTTCTCGCAGATGACCTTCAGCCATATGGTGGAGAATCTCACAATAAAACAAGGGGCGGGTGAGAAGTTTCTACAGTACCCGCGATTTGTGCAAATGATCGTCGATAGTCAAGCTCCGGGTTTACTGAAAGAAAATGAGGGTGATGTGGTGAAACTGGACCACATGAAGAACGAAACCCTCAACCGTTTAAAATCATACAAGGACCGCCCCACAAGGCCACCACACAAAGGTATTTTGGGCACGTGGCAAATCCGTCTTACAAGGCTCCTCCGAAGAGGAAGTGGAGGAATGCCGCCAGTGATTCAGACGTCGAGACCTTACCTTATCAGAAAACCAGCGACGAGTCTGACACTGAGGAGGAGGCGGTACCGGTACCGGCAGACACCAGAACAGATGCCGAAAAAGAGGCTGATTCATTCTTTAACGCTGAGGATCTGGATGCTGGTGATGAAGCAAGTGCATCGGATGTGCACTTTGCTGGTGAGGTTAGGGCCGAGGAGCGGCTGGCCGATATAATTGCGGGCGAAGAAAGGCATGCGAAGAGGCAAAAGAAGAAGGTTACAAGGAAGTATCGTAGTCTATTTTCTGATCTCCCACGTCCTCCACCGTTACAATCAGTTGGGACTTCGTCTGCTGCTCCTCCCGTTCAACAAGCACCGCCACCACCACAGCAACCAACACCACAATCAGCACCACAACCGACTACTCAACCTCAACCAGAAATGTCTATACCTCCTCAGGTTGCAACAGAACTAGCTGATCTTCACAAGGCAATGATGAAGATGTTCATGTTCAAGACTGAGCAAGAAGAGCTGAATAGACGGCAAGAAGAGCAAAATCGACTGAAAGATGAGCAGATTGCCAAACTTCAAGCCGAAAACGACATGCTCAGAATTGAAAACACTCAGCTGAATGCGACTGTCGCCGAACAGGGCTCTTCTATCAAGGAACTACGAGAGTCGAATCTAAGCCTTGAGGCGAAACTAACAGAATTGAAAGGAGATGTTCTACGTTTGGAAGGTCCAACAAATGTTGATGTGGACACAGACGAACTTGACTCTTCAGATGATGGAGGTGAAGGTACTAAAGAGTGAATTGAGTGAATGTAGTGAGGATTTAAATGTTAAATCTTGTTAAATGATGATTTTTGTATAAACTCAGTTTCATATGTAATGATATTGTATTTCATGTTTATGATATTACATATGTTTACTTAAAATTGTTGTTACATTGTGGTTGTTTAATCAAACAGGTGATGATGATCCGTTTAATGTCCAACCGCTGCAATCAAAAACAGCAGCAGAATTTTTCACGTTTCTACTGGACAATCCAAATGAGCAGCGAAACTTCGCAAGTGGAGACTTGGAAGAAGGTGAAATTTCTCATAATTTCACAGAAGAAGAATTGGAACAAATGTTTGAGTTATCCAACGTAGAAACAGGCAAGTATCTGGCTTTGCCTCCAACAGAACAAACGTCTTCTTCTGCTGCTACACCTGATTCATCATCATCTACGGCCACTGATCCCTCACACGTCGATCCCTCTCAATTTGATGACATTGAAATGGAAGACTTGTCAAAGGAAGAGTATCCTGAATACTATACGTCTCAAAATGACGATCTTCCTAACTCTGCAAGTTTCTTCCAAAATGTAACAGAGGAAGAAATACAGAAAAAGGCTGAAGAAAGGTTAAACAATATGGAACAGCCTTCTGAAGCGGATCAAGCCAAATTTTTAGAGAAAACCGAGGAATGCAAGAAAGCATTCAATGCTATTCTTGAGAAGATAAGATCCAGACAACAAGCAAAGCCGACCATTCCTCATACAACGTCATATAAAATGAAGGGTCGCAGAACTTCAGGAGAAATTATCGCTTGGGCATGTCTGAAGGATCTTAACTGCGTAGCTGTCAAGAGAGAAAGGGGGGTTGAATACTTTCAACGTATTACTGATTTGAAGACCCTTCCTACTCATGATCTGAACCGTCTGAATTATCTTGATCTGCTATACGCCAACTCATCTCCATTTGCCACATATTATCAGAATGTGTTGCGAAAAGAGTACAACACAAAATGGAAGATGATCACACCACAAAGGCCGAAGAGATATCTAAGCAAAAAGGAGATCGATCCGATCACCAACAGGCCAAAAGTTATTTTGAAGTACATGCCACCACTCACAATGAAGAAGATTCCTCTTAGAAAGATGAAGCAGGACTTCTACAAATCATTCAGGCATTGGTACTATGATGGAAGACTGCATGAGGCAGTTATTGTGCTCAATGACTATGGAAATTGGAGCACAATTCGTATTTTCGATCCAATGTGGCTCACAAATTTGTCAAGGGAGGATGTCTATACGTTGTACAAGACAGAGATTCTTTACGCTCCCGAAGACATAAAGCAAGCGTTAACGTACAGAAATGTCATTAGGATTTGCTTTGCCTATGACATACATGCAGGATCAAATTGGAAAGAACAACAGAAGAAGTATGCCCAAGAAACTGAAGATTAATTGTCATGTCTATCGTTTATCTTGTTTCTTGTTGTAATTCAAAGTTAAATCTTCTGGTTGTAATTGTTTTGAATTGAATGAAATATGATTTGGAATATTGTGATAGATTATGCTTTAATGTCAATTTTGCAAATCTAATACAATTGTGCTTAAATGTTTATCCAAAATTCCAATTGACAGCGTCTCAGGATATGCGGAACCTATGGTAAGTCTGACTGACTGTACCATTTGATCAAGAGAGAACTCCATGAAGAAAAAAGTTTGTGGATGCAACGTATGCACCACTAGTTTTGAGAAAAGAGAGAGTGAGATAACTCCAAGGGGGAGTTACGGTCGAGCAAGAGAACTCGATTGGTTACAAGCAAATAGAACTGGCTCCAAGGGGGAGTTTGTTAGGACATGAAATGTCACATGTATGTCCCCAGTTCTATCAGGTTGGTTCAACAAGAAACCAACGATCGTGAAACCAATTTAACGTACTGAAAATGTCAAACGAAGCTGATTCGATCGAATCAGTCACTGATTCGATCAAACCAGATCTCATTCGATCGAACCAGATCTCATTCGATCGAATGAGTTTTCGATATATAAACGTTACTTAGGAAATTTCACATAGGCTTTTGAACAGAACACACACTCACGAAAATCACAGAACCAGCAGCCTCCAGAAACTCTCTCAAACGTTCTTCGTGTTCTTGGTCGTTTCCTCCAATCCTAGGCGTCAAACACCTTTAGGAATCGTACCTACGTGTCCGTTGATCACCACCGAATCGCCGTGTTAGAGGATTCCGCACTCTAACACGTTGCCCCGTGAATCGTTGGGAAACCGAGTCCCGAATCGGTCCTACAGTAAGGGGCTGAAAAGCTACCA
Organism: Bidens hawaiensis; assembly: GCF_021521415.1. Classification (NCBI taxonomy): domain Eukaryota; kingdom Viridiplantae; phylum Streptophyta; class Magnoliopsida; order Asterales; family Asteraceae; genus Bidens; species Bidens hawaiensis. The sequence goes on from NW_027491881.1 coordinate 619,665, forward strand.
TATGTTCTTTGGGCCGACAGGACAACACAAAAGAATGCAACGGGCCAGACACCTTTCTCATAGGTATTTGTCTCAGAGCCTGTGATCCCTATAGAGATGGTGATTCCTACATCCAGAATAAGCATCCATGATCCTGAAGCTAATGATGGAATCCTTCTCGAAGACTTGGATGCTTTTGAAGAACTCAGAGACCTAGCCAAGATCAGAATGGCATCATATCAACAAAAGGTAGCTGGGGCATACAACAAGAGTATAAGGATCAGAAGAATTTAAGTAGGAGACTTGGTCTTGAGGAAAGCCTTCCAAAATACAACTAATCCAGCAGATGGAAAGCTAGCTCCTAAGTGGAAAGGCCCCTATTTGATTGAGTCAGAAGCAGGAAAGGGGGCATATCATTTGCTCACTGTGGAAGGAAACAGGTTACCGAGAGCATGGAATGCTATTCACCTCAAGAAGTATTTTTTCTGATCAGGATCAAGTATCCTCAGAGAATTGAATATCTTTAAAGGATCAAGGATCCTGAAATCGGTAATATCTATCTGATCACTTATTCATTTTAGATTCTTTTTATTTTAAGAGAATGTATTCTTAACGTTTGTCTTTTCCAAGTTTTTAAGTAACAATGCAGATTTCTACAAAGGGTTCAATGATTAAGAGGTTGGCCACCTCTCCCTCACACTTAAGGTACACTACTATTTTCTTTGTCCTAGCCCACGATTAAGATATGATCCCCGATGGTCATATCTACCAAGGTTTAAAGGTTTTCACCTTTCTTACAAATTAAAGTTTCTACACTCTCGCCTGTAGCGCACGTTATCCAACGTATATTCCGGGTTAGCGGGACCAGTTCACTATATATGGCTGACAATTTCGTTGTCTTCGGCTATATGGAGGATCTTGCGATTTATGGCATGCGTACCATACCACCGGTTTATAACATTTTCATGTTATCTCAAGACGAAGGTTTCTAACATTTTCATGTTTACTAAGGTTGGCGTTTTCACATCACTTACATTTGGGTAAATCCCCGTTAACATCCGTATTCTTGGGCCAGTAGAATAAGGCGTCATTATCCGAGTATGTTGGTAGTTACCGATTAGAAAGGAGACTTATTTATTTATGATTTATATACCGCAATTGTTGCTATTATTTATAGTCTCGTATACGAGTTGTGGATTTTGCCTCATATTATATATACTCAAAACTATGAAATTGCTCACCAACATACGTGTTGACATATTATATTTTATGCATTGTTACTGGTTTGATTATTGGTTGATTGGAGTTTGAAGACGCTATTTTATTTTGAGAGCGTTTAGGTTATTAGAATAATGAACAATTAAATTCTAATATTTTGTATGAACGAGTTGTTGTACTTTTCATAACTAAATGAAATGAATGAGTTGTTTAAATATTGTCACCTTAATAGTGTCTTGTGTTCTTGAGCAATCCGTTGCACCCCGGCATGTTTCGCCGCCTTTGGTCGGGGTGTGACATTTATGATTTTGGTTTTTAATTAAATCAGTAGGTAGGCCGAAATAGGAAAGAGGATCATAATGCACAAACCAGTTTCCATGTTGTAGACGAGGATTTAGGCTCAAGTAATATAAACGTGTCACGATTTTACTTAATGGATCTCGGGTTTGGGTTCCTGGATCCAAGGTACGAGTTGGGTTTTTGGGTTGATGGGTTAAAACATATTAATTGAATAAATTTGCCAAAAGGTCATTCTATTTTGGTTATAAATATAATATTGAGTAAAAGTGTTGGTGCATGATATCAGTAGTTCAGTATCTCGTGTTTTGTCTGTGTCTGTAATCGTTTAGTTTGTTTGTTACGTGTTGAATACTGTAGATTATATAAGTTCGTTGGTATGTATACGCGAACTTGGGGACCTAGCGAAGTTATGACAACTTCGCCTAGCATGTTAGGCGAAGTTGTCGAGGTATATATAAACCTCAACTTCATGTTTTAGGGTAAAGGTTTTTGGCTGAACGAGTATTTTGTGATCTTAAGCATCACGTGTTGGCAAGTTGCAATATATCAAGTTTACATTATTATTCCGCGTGTTTGTTTTACCGATTAAACGTATTATTTGTTTTACACTCGTATCGTATTACGTGGGGATTCCGCACCATCGTGTTACGAGATATTCCTGTGTAGATCCGGCTGGGAACCTACAATTGGTATCAGAGCATTTTGCTCGTGATTGTGTGGTTCGGGATTATCACACGGGTGTTAAGATCGTTCCGTTTGACCATTCGCGGAATGAGCTTACGTTGAAATACGTCTTTTTTGTCTCTTGCTCATCTTCCCTCAACAAATATACCTCCTAATCACCCTCACGTCTCTCGCAATCAACTTAACTAAAACCTGCAAAACCTGTCGTTCGTCAAGCGAAGTTGTTGTCACAATACGTAGGGTTTTAGCGAAGTTATAGGGTTTAAGCGAAGATATAGTCCAAGCGTAGTTATAGTCCAAGCGAAGTTATAGTCCAGCGAAGTTGTACTAACTTCGCTATAGTTGTTTCACAGAACCTTGTTTTTGATTCTTGAATCTCTATTCTTTCAACAATGACTTCGATAAACATCACAGAACTAGTAAAGATGGAGGTTGAAGCTGGGTCTGCAACTAAAGCTCCAAAACTACTGAAGGGTACTGATTTCGTTGCATGGAAAGATCGGTTTGAGCAGTATGTGAAGTATCAAGACGCTAAGATGTGGGTTTGCATTCAAGACAGGTACATTCCGCCAACATCCATGTTTGAAGGTCGTGAACAGATTAAGAAGTACAGTAAGATGGAAGATGATGAAAAGAAAATGTATGAGACAAAAAGCAAAGCGCATGCAGCTATAACGATGGCACTTCCACAAGAGATTCTCCATACCTTCAAAAAATACAAAACTGCCAGAGAACTATGGAAAGCAATAGAGAATAGATATTAAGGTAATGTTGGGATACGTACTTCCAAGACAAAGCTGCTAAAAACCCAATTCTCCGTATTCAAGTATCTGAAAAACGAATCACTTGATGATATCATCACACGATATTATCATTTGATGACCGAGCTAAAAACTACTCCATTGAATACATGGAAGAAGAGATAGTGGAGAAACTTCTTGATGCTCTTCCACCAAAATGGGAGATGTACACTGTGCTGATGAGAGAATATAAGGACTTCGACAAGATTGATTTGGAAACGGTGTTAAATAAGTTACGAAATTTTGAACTAAACATGGTTCGAAAGGAGACACCAACTGATCAGGTTCAGGATCCGGGAATGTATGGTGCGAAAGTTACTCCAAGCTCAAGTTCAAAATCATAATCCACCGCCTACTATTCGAAGGGGGAATCAAACTCCACTCCAGATGGTCATGTGACTCTCAATATGGATGGTGACATATGTTTCGTAGCAGGAGGTAGTAATTCCTCAAAACCTCAAACTACAACTGGTAGTTTCTCATCCAATGCTCCAAGCAATAATTACTCACAGATGCCCATGAGTGTAAAATCAGCTGAACAACAGTTTGCTCTCTATGCATCTTTCATTGCATCTTATGAGAATTACTTCAAAGGTAAAATATTCGACCCTGCAACTTTGGATGAAGACTATGATCAGATCGATGCTGATGACTTAGAGGAGATGGATCTGCAATGGCAAATGGCTATGATAGTAAGAAGGGTAAAGAGATTCATAAAGAAAACGGGTAGAAAGTTCGTTGGAGAAAGACCAGGGTTTGATAAATCAAAGGTTAGATGTTATAACTGTCAACAAAATGGTCACTTTGCTAAGGAGTGCACAAATGAGAGAGTCGAACGAAGTCAGAACAGGACTGCACAACAGAATGGGGGTGGCAGTGAAAATAGAGCTATGGTATCTCAACAGAACGGTGGATACAACTGGAATATACAAGTTGAGGAGGTGTTCGAACAGGATAATTTGGTAAACATCGAAATTGGAGGAAGTGAAAGAGAGACGGGGGAAGATCAAGCATACATGGCAGAAGTAAACGATCAGCTCTCTGAGCTAAGTTCTGAACCTCATTGTGAACAATGTGAAAACCTGTCTGAACAATTAAAAACATTAACTGATCATTTTGTTAGTTTGGATAATCAATTTAAAAATCTAAAAGAAGAACATCACTATTCTAAAACTAAAGAAAACATTTAGTCGGTAAAAATAAAGGCTAGTGAAAAGGATATCAGAAGTCTTAAAGCAACTCTTGCTGAAAAAATCCAAGTGATTGTTCTTAGTTATGAAGTGTTAGAAGAAAAGACTAAACTAATAGCCAAAAAGGATAAACAGATAGCTGATTACCAGTTAAAAGTGGTGGAACTAAACGAAAAAATTGAACAATTCAGAAACTCATCTTCAATGTTAGATCACATCATAAGTGTTCAACGTTCCCCGGTTAACAAAGGGGGAATTGGATTTTCTGAAGTTCCACCACCATACAACAATAACTATACGTATGATCCTAGTAATCAACAATCTATGAATGTTGAGAATAGTCAGACAGTTCCTATAAAAATTTCTGCTAAAGAAAATGAAGTTATGAAGAGTGAAACGAGTAAGCCAAGTTCTAATGTCACATGTTCTGTCCCTAGCTCAATCTCGTCAAATTTGGACAAGTCGTCCGAATTGGGTGAGATAAAAGAAGAGGTTGTGTTACTAAAACGAGGGGAGGACTATAAGTTTGATGAAAAGAAATCTTCTCTAAATTCGTTCGTCCCACCATATGTGAGACAAACGGATAGTAACGCTACCTCGACATCTGCAACAAATTCTGAGACGAAAGTTCGAAACAACCAGAATAATTCGAACAGAAGTTGTTTTAGATGCAACAGATTAGGACATCTTGTCACTGAATGTCCTCTGAAACAAAGAAAATCAAGAAATATGAGGCCTACTAAAACTGAGTATAAAACGAGTACTAACTATGATGCTGGTAAGAACATTAACACACCAAATTTCAATCATTGGTCTACTCCAAGATTTCAAAGAAATCAGTCTTGTTTTTTCCCAGTAAATTACCAAACTAATAATTATAATTCTATGACCTCACGAAGGTTTGGATGGCCTCATAGCCAATCTTCTAGAAGTTTTCCTTACATAAATTATAGAAACTCTCCTCAAACCAACTTTGGGCAACCAAGATACTGGATGCCGGAAAACAGATTTAATCAACCCAAGACCAAAAGGTCTTGGGTCCCCAAACTTTAATCTATTTCTTTAATTGTGCAGGAACAGTCAAACAGGACTGTAAACAATATGTGGGTTGTTGACAGTGGTTGTTCTCGGCACATGACTGGTAACAAGAAATTGTTACGTGACTGGAAATCTGTTCAAGGAGGAAGGGTTACTTATGCAGGGGAAAGTGGAGGAAGAATTAGTGGTATTGGGACTGTGACGAATGGGAGAATAAAGTTGGAAAAGGTGAATTTTGTAGAAGAATTGAAGCATAACCTGTTGAGTGTTTCTCATATTTGTGATAAAGAATACACTGTTCATTTTACTAAAGATGAGGCACTCGTACTTTATCCTGGTTTCAAGATACCATGGACGTGGGTTGTAATGAGGGCTCCAAGAGAGAAGAACACGTATGTGATGGATATGAGATCAACCGAGATAACCACAGAAGAATCATATCTCCTGTCAAAAGCAACACAATCTGAGTCAGAACTGTGGCACCGAAGAATGGGTCATATACATCTTCGTAAGATGAACTACATTGTCAAGAACGGGCTGGTACTTGGGGTTCCCTTGAAGAACTTTAACCTTGAAGATCAATGCATGTCGTGCAAGAAAGGAAAGCAACACAAAACGCCTCATCACTCCAAGAAGGTTAACTCTATTGTCAGCACCCTAGACCTACTTCACATGGATCTCTTTGGTCCTGTGAATGTAAAGAGTCTAGGAGGAACCTCATACTGCTTGGTTGTGACCGATGACTACTCTCGATACTCCTGGGTTTATTTTTTGAAGGCAAAAGATGAGACATTTCAGTTGGTAATTAACTTGATTACCAAGGTTGAAAATATTGTTAGGAGAAAGGTTAAGTTCATCAGGAGTGATAATGGTACAGAGTTCAAGATGTTCTGCTTACAGAAAGGAATAGAGCATCAGTACAGCGCCCCTTATACTCCGCAACAAAATGGAGTAGCTGAGAGGAAGAATAGAACACTAATCGAAGGTACCAGGACCATGCTGGAAGATGCTAAACTTCCCGTGGTGTTCTGGGCTGAGGCTGTTGCTACAGCCTGTTATATCCTTAATCGTGTTTTAACTGTTAAAAGATTAAATAAAACATGTTATGAACTTATGCATGGTAGAAAGCTAAACTTGAAGGGTCTCGACTTTCGGGTTCCCATGTTCGATATTAAAGACTAACTCTAAATTTGGTGAGAAAGCCGACGAAGGTATCTTAGTTGGTTATGTTGTTGGGACACCCAACAGAAGAGTCTTTAATTTATCGAACAGCAAGGTTGAGGTGGTCTGTAACACTGACATTACCAGTTACAAATCACCAAGGCCTAGCATGGGACCGGCAGAGGCTTTCAACTATGATAAGCTTTTCAAATATTTTAATGTGCCCTATTTGGATTTTGTAGACATTGATGAGAAAATTGCTTCACAGATTCTCTATGACGACGAGGAGACCATTGTGCAACGTCCGCAATATGATAAAAATCAACCAACCTCGTCAAGTGCGGTTGACACTCCTGCTGTCTCGAATGAAGATGAATTCTACAATTCATTTCACACTCAACCTCAATCTCACACTGATGAACTCTCTTCAAATCTTGAGGATGATCTGGAAGTCGGTATGATTCATACTACTTGCTAGAGAATGGGTTCGAGAGAGGAAAGATTGATAGTACGCTATTTGTCAAGAGAAATGGGGGAGATTTTATACTTGTTCAGGTTTATGTGGACGACATCATTTTTGCTGCCTCAAGAGTTACTATGTGTCAGGAATTTGAAGCGGTCATGAAGAAGAGATTTGAGATGAGCGCCATGGGTGAATTAACTTTCTTTTTGGGATTGCAGGTAGATCAAAAGAAAGATGGCATGTTTATTCATCAAACGAAATATGTCCATGATGTGCTCAAACGATTCCAGAAAAATGATAATGCCCCATTTGACACTCCAATCTGCGTCAATCACAAACTTGGTGCTGATTCCGACAGTGATGAAGATGTGGATCCCATTCAATATCGGGAAATCATAGGTTCTTTAATGTATTTAACATCATCTAGACCTGATATTATATTTGCAGTTTGTCTTTGTGCTCGTTTTTAGGCAAATCCGAAGGAATCTCACATGAATGGAGTGAAGAGAATCTTGCGGTATCTAAAAGGAAAACCCAAGTTGGGACTATGGTACACGAAAGGGGGAGAACTGGATTTGGTAGCTTACAAAGATTCTGACTATGGAGGTTGCAATCAGAACAGGAAGTCTACAACCGGTGGATGTCAGTTTCTAAGAGGAAGATTGGTGTCATGGCAGGTGCAAGAAGCAGACCTCAGTAGCCATTTCTACCTGCGAAGCAGAGTACATGGAGCATCAAACTGCTGCTCCCAGGTTTTATGGATACAACAGCAATTGCGCGATTATGGTCTGAATTTCACTCAAACTCCTATTTGCATTGATAACACTGCTGCAATCTCAGTAACTAACAATCCCGTTAAACACAGTAAAACTAAACATATTGACATTCGTCATCATTTTATACGGGATTGTGCTGAGAAGAAATTAATTGTGCTTGAAAATGTTGATTCACTGGATAATTTTGCCGATCTTTTTACTAAAGCGTTTTACCGATCCCATTTTCAAAAACTTGTTGAGTTTAATGGGATGATCAATCACGAGTAACCTTGTTTTCAGTTTTATTCAAAAAAAAAAAAACCATCATTGTCACTTAAAATTATGTCGGTTACTTAAGTCTGAAGGACATATCCTTGGATATGTTTGGTCCTTACTTCTACGTGTGGATTATAAGTACAGCCATTAACCAGATGACTGAAAGTGACCGGGGCGGTTTATGATGTGTTTTTATTCTTTTGCTGAAAAGTAGTCGTTCATACGTAGTTAGAAGGACACATACTCGTATGTGGTCGATCCAGCTGATCCATTGGATCTTCAGGATAGCCGTTTACCTGAAGACTTTGACTTGATCGGGGCGATAGAATTTAAAATTTTTTTGGGGAGATGATATAATTTTTCAAGTCTATAACTTCGTAAGAAGTTTCAATAAGATGTTTAAAAGAAAATTGATCCAACCTTGGAAAGTGATAGAAACTCTGATTTTGTGTGCTTAACTAGTGAAGTTATTAGGCCTAAAAGACTCTAGAACAGTCATTGTATGTTATGGTAGCTTTCTATATACATCTTTCCGAATGATAAGCAGAAAAGTGATTACCCAGTCATACACGAGCCCGTGAGTGTTCTGATTCCCGCAAAGATAGTGTCAAGTACCTTTAGTGATCCAGATTCGGGACTTGCAGTTGTCCTCAATTTGAAGTTGTATTAATGTCTTTCTTTAAAAAAATAATAAAATAAAATAAAATCAAAAATCAAGTTATTATTATTAAGCCTTCTGAAGCTTATGTTATTACAAATATCTAGAAAGAGGCTAGAAAGAATTTTTCTAGTATAAGAAAGAACGGGAAGAAGAATCTGAAGATAGACGCGTGCTCATTGTTTAATCAGACACTACGGGTCGAAGTCAACTCAGGGTGACTTGGGGAAAGCCAAATACGTCTTGAGAATAGATAGGAGGCATCACAATCTCTCATGTGATGTCCATCTAAATTTTGAGCATAATTGAACCTAATCTGTATCACAGAAGCGATGAAAACCATACTAAGTTTTATACCTGCTTACAACCTGTTTCTTTATGTCATAATACCGCTGAACATGGATCTATGTGACAGCCACTTAATTAGTATGATTCCTGTTCGGATCTTTTCTAAAACATGCAGGTTCTTGTCAAGACTGAAATTTGATTCCGTTTATTTTATTACTCAAATTTTTGTTATGCATTTCGTTTTATGGTTTACTTTTATAAAACTTGGTTACTTGGTTCTTTAATCGTTAAGTTTAAATCTTTTTCGGAGAATTTTAAAAGCATGTTGCCGTTTGATCCACTTTATATGTTACTGTTTGTAAGTCTATTCGGGCGAAGTTAACTAAATGGCGAAGTTAATTGGTGACAAAATAAACGAAGTTGACCAAGGGGTTGACCTAAGGCAAAGTTATAAACAGCAGGGCGAAGTTATCCTTAACTTCGCTGCCGGGTTTTTGTGGTATATAAGGGAAAACGGTGGTCAAATTGGGTTAAACCTCTAAACTACACAAACCCTCGGCGAACTTATCCCCTGAATCAAAACTTATTAAAATCTTTTTTCGTTCGTGTGGTAAGGTTCGTCATGATTTTGTGTTACATAATTCTTTTGTATCAATAAGTAATCTGATCCACAATGACATGTTTTAGGTTCATTATTGAACCAAACCCTCGTCGCTCTTTGTCGGTCCGAGCTGTAGGATATTCGTGATTATTAGTGATTCATCTCTCTAATCGTATTCCACTGTTTGTATTGATATTCTTTGATCGGACATTAAAACCCTTACCTGGGTATTATGTGTGCGCCGTTCATAGGGCGAAGTTAGGGTTTGAGAGAACTTGTAAATTTCGCCTGTCCCATAACTTCGCTGACATTCCAACTTCGCCTAATTCATGCTGGGCGAAGTTGTCAACTGTTGGTATTATGATCTGACTTGGCTTGTTTATTTTGTAGATATGGCTGCTGTGGCAGGTGTTGGTGGTGCTGGTGGTGATGAAGGTGGAGATAATAACCGACAGTTCTTTCCGGGTCACAACATGTATATCACTTTAGATCTGGATGCTCGTGGTATAGACGACTATCGTGAGATCATTTATTTCTCGTTCGCTCACGTATTTTTTACGCCATCACGACTACTCTTCCCATTTCACTACCAAATATTGAAGACTTTTGGTGAACAGTTGAATATGACTGTAGGGTTGATCCTCCAGTTATGCACGCTACAGTTAACAATCAAGTGAGATGGTGCGTTTCTGTGTATGTGGTATTCGGGTCCGTTGGGTGACTCTCAGAGGAGGAAAAGATTTTGGGTAGATCAGTGGCAGTTTCTTATGCACGTGATGATAGTGTGCATGTCTGGTCAGAAAGCTGGTACAGATGGTATGGGTGCAACAATGCAATCGGCAATGACTGCTCTGACCTACAACAAGCCTTACAGCTTTGGTCAGATGATTTTTTATGAGATTGATCGTCAGAGGCGTTCGGTTGCTCGGGAAAGATTTTTGATGTATCTGAGATTTCTACAGATGATTCTGAATCATGTAGCTCCTAATTTGCCACAACGACGTCCTATTTCGTTTGTGGAAAGTGTGTCTAAAAGAATCTTTGCGCAATGTAAGTCATCAAGTGCTCGTAGCAAGCATGAACTTCGTCCACGGCACACTGCATTGTTTGGTTATTTGGTGAATCCTGCGTATGTTGCTCCTCAAGGTGATGAATTTCTTGATCCGGCACCGCAACAGGCCAATGTTCCTCAACCACCTCCTGTGGTTCAACCACCACCCGTGGTATAGCAAGCACAGCCTGCTGATCCTGTTGTCGCTCCGGAAGAACAGGTAGACCTTGAAGTTGCCTTTGGAGGGCAAGGTTTCTTTGACATGGAACAGATTCATCCAGCTGATTGTCAGACTTCTGAAGCTGTTTTGAAAGACGACGACGAACAGGAGATTCTGAGAGTGTATGATCTCATGCACTTGGTTAATTTGTCTCAAGCTGATTTGGAGGTACTAGATGATAAGAAGATATTCTGTACTCCTGCGTGGAAGGATGAATCCAAGAAGTACCAGAGGGTGGTCTCTGTTTGTGTAAGACAGGGCATTCATGCTTGAAGACGAGTGGTACGAGATTTTTGGATTATGATACACGAGAAAGAAGTTAGAGATATGAAGCTACTGCCAAGGGGGGGTCTGTTGGTGCATGATGTCAGTAGTTCAGTATCTCGTGTTTTGTCTGTGTCTGTAATTGTTTAGTTTGTTTGTTACGTGTCGAATACTATTGATTATGTAAGTTCGCTGGTATGTATACGCGAACTTGGGGACCTAGCGAAGTTATGACAACTTCTCCTAGCATGTTAGACGAAGTTGTCGAAGTATATTGTGATCTTAAGCATCACGTGCTGGTATGTACACGTGTTGAAGTTATGACCTCAACTTCGGGTTTTAGGGTAAAGGTTTTTGGCTGAACGAGTATTTTGTGATCTTAAGCATCACGTGTTGGCAAGTTGCCATATATCAAGTTTACAGTATTATTTCGCGTGTTTGTTTTACCGATTAAACGTATTATTTGTCTTACACTCGTATCGTATTACGTGGGGATTCCGCACCCTAGTGTTACGAGATATTCCTGTGTAGATCCGGCTAGGAACCTACAAAAAGTATAGTTTTAGGGCTAAAAGTGTATATAATCCAAAGTTATTATATGTATTAGATAAATATAATAAACAATTATTAAAAAACAATAAATACTCAATAACGTGTTATTTTCTTAGTTAAATTTCCTGATCATAAAAACTGGTAGGGTAAATGGATAAAATATTAATTTAAAGATTCGAGTTGTTACATTCATATGCTTCATCCTGGATTTCCTATAATCCGCTAAACTTCAATTTCCTCAACTCGCTAGCTTCATTATAATCCATAATCACATTCTTAATTGCCTATAATGCCCGGTGAGCCAACTCCGTTGGCAAATGACAACCCTTTCCATATACTAACCGATAAGGAATGGTATCAATCAGTGTCTTGTAGGCAGTGCGATATGCCCACAATGCATCATCCAACTTAACCGATCAATCTTTCCTATCGACCCGAATCGTCTTCATTAAAATTTCCGTAATTTTTCGATTGGAAACTTCAACTTGACCACAGGTTTGAGGATGGAGTTGCAATTTGGAGATTGACACTGTAACATTCTAACAACTTGCTAAACGTGAAGTTCTTGAAATGCGATCCACCATCACTTATAATTACTCTTGGAACACCAAATGTTGAGAATATGTTGGATTGTACAAACTTACACACCACGGAGTGATCATTAGTTCTTTTTGCAACTGCTTCAACCCACTTTGATACATAATCGATCGCAATAAGAATGTATAGATACCCATACAAGTTCGGACGGGCCCATGATGTCCATGCCCCAAATATCAAAAATGTCAACCACCAAAATGGGTTGTAAAGGCATTTCATTCCTCTTTGTTATGCCCCGCATTCTTTGACAATTTAAGAAATGCCAAGCATATTCATTAGCATCTTTAAAAAGTCTTGGCCAATAAAACCCGCATGTAAGTACTTTATACCCCATTTTAGAGCCACTAAAATAGCCCCCACATGCCAACGAATGAGCGTGTTTCAAAATCTCATTGACTTTATTCTCGGGTAAACATCTTCTAAGAACCTGATTTGCCCCAACCTTGAAAAGGTCCGGCTCATCCCAAATGTATTGCTTGACTTGAGCCATGAATTGTTGTCTCTGTTTCTTTGAACAATGTTCTGGAATCGCACCCGTGGCTAAAGAGTTAATGAAATGAGCATACCATGGTGCGGTTGAACCGGCAAGAAACTGTTCATCTGGAAATGTTTCATTTATCTCCACCTGATCAATAACACATTCAAGTGGAATCCTAGATAAGTAATCTGCCACTATTACATTCTCACAACCTTTCTTGTCACGGATTTCAAGATCAAACTCTTTTAATAATAGCACCCATCAAATCAAACGCACTTCTCGTCTTTCTTTTCCATCAAATATCGGACCGCTCTATGATCCGAATACACAAAAACTTTACTTCCCAGTATATACGTACGAAACTTATCTAAGGCACACACTACAGTAAGAAACTCCTTTTTGGTAGTGGTGTAATTCAATTGTGCCTCAGATAAACTTTTGCTCGCAGTAAATCACCACTGGTCTTTTATCCACTCTTTGACCCAATACCGCTCCAGCCATGCTATCACTAGCATCACACATAATTTCAAAAGGATGCTGGCTTTCTTGGGCACTACCGTGTCGGTCTCACCCATGCACTGTCTAAAATGGGATAAATGATCTCCACATCCAATCACTTGATCATCTCCTTTTTCTCTACTTCCTGTAAATTCGGGTTCAATCTTCTTTGAGTCTCCTTTGGTGGTTTAGCCTCCTCATATGTTGTTATTTTATTCATAACAATAAAAGGACTAATACTATTTAAATATGAAAGTGTCCATCCAATGGCAGCCTTATGTGCTTCCAAAATCTTCATCAACGCCCATTCATGATCTTCCTCCAAGTTAGAAGCAATGATAACTGGAAGGGTTTCATTCTCCTCTAAAAATGCATACTTCAAATGACTTGGAATTTCCTTCAATTCAACCTTTGGTGGAAACTCCAAAGATGGTTTTGTATCCGAGTTAATATCCATTGGCAAGTTCTCAAATTGATGCGTCCATGGTGGTCTTCCCTCTTGCATAGCTAGAGCATCTTGATTTTCTTCCTCCATCCACAAAGCACACACATGTACTGGTTCAGAATCATCACAAATACAAGCTTCCACTCAATCCTCATCATATTCATGAGGAATACAATGATCCACCACATCTGCCATAAAACATTCTTCACCACTTAAAGAATTAGCAACATTAGTAAAAACATTAAGGTGCGTTTTTCGATCACAAATCGTCATTTCAACGGAGACAAATCTACAATCAATGATTGCATTGGCAGTGTTCAAAATTAGTCGACCCAAAATAACATTTTGTTGTTGAGTTGGGTCACCCGATGAATAATCTAAGACCAATTGCAAATAGCACATGGTCTAGATTGTGATCAAACGCAAGCAACAATTTACAAGAAATTATTCAAACACCATAACAACTAAACAAACATTGCAAAGTTATTATTCTAGAAATCAATGCATAACATACTGTATCAACTAAACCTTACATCCAAGATGATCACCAATGGAATTAGTCACTAATGGATTTGTGAATCATCATCACTTCAATTGTGTTAATCATAGAAATCAAAGATAAAAACAATTGATTGCAATCACCCACAATAATGTTTTGCACTCCAAAAATCACCCCAAGTCGTTCCCAAGTGAAAAAATCAATAAAGACACCTCAAAATAGCATAAAATAAACCCAAAATCGGCAGTTTCAATTCGGACCGTGGTCCACGGTCCACACCGTGGGCCACGGTCCACGCCACGGGGACCAGACCCCGACGGTACCCTCAGTTCTATCTAATCAAAGCCAGATTGACCATGGCCCAAGGTCTGGACTGTGTGCCGTTGTGGTCTTCACTTCAGCATGTTCAGTTTTCTCTGTTTTGGCCCCTCTCACCTCTCTGGTTCCTTCGGTTTCCTCCTTGCACGCCATAATTGTTCCGGAACCTCCTTTTAACCTGCATTTGACCATACAACCATAGTTATCTAGTTCCAAGAAGCTAACACTTAATACATAAGTTTTTATACCATTTAAGCTCAATTACGGGTCATACATCGATACACCCGTCAATAACCCACTACTTGGTCGAGCTGGAACTCGCTAATTCGGATAACCTTGTCTATAGCAGTTATCCACTAGAGAGTAACGAACGAATCTCCCAAACCAGTCAACATATCCGGATCGCAACCTTTGAACGAATTGTAGTTACACCCACCCCGACCCCCTCTTCCATTTGCCAACTTTCACAGACCGAACTTCACTTGATTCTTCTTTCTCAGTCTCCTCATATTTCTTACCACACTCCTCTCTCTTCTCAATAGTCCTTACATAGCTTTCAGCAGACTTATCAGGTTGCAGATTCTTCAATGCAGCAACTACAGCTTGAGCAATGGCAGCTTGAACAGTAGGATCAAGTATACCCTTCATTGTTACTTTGATCTTGCTCAGTTGCACTTCCTTCCTCTCTTGTGTTATTAACCGGTTCTTCAGAACGTTTCTGGGCAATACGTGGCCTACCACGGCATCCCGTACGACGTCATTGACCAATAACCTTCTTTGCTCCAGTAATTCGTATTCTACATAGAAACACAAATGGCATCACTCAAGGAACTATTTAGAACAAGGATAGTAAGGCTATCAGGTAATAACAGTGGTCAGGCTGTGACTAGTTGATCACGTTACTTTCCATGTCCTATGCACTTCCCCTTGTAAGTCCACTTGCGCTAGTATCTACTATTTACACATACATATAACCTACATTCTTATCCCTAGAAATTAAGCTAGCGTTCATACATCATTCTAATATCATTTAATCATGCAAATACATGTACTTTTAAATTAAAACATGAACTTATTCATGTACTTTACCGTTCCCGAGCTTGCTTTAGCGACACATGGTTTTCTTGAACTGCCATCTTCTTTCTTTTCCTTCCTAGTCCCATTCACTATTCGAATCTAAGCATATAGGATGCTTATTTCTCTCGAACTTATCCTCTGATACCAACTTGTAAGGTCTTGGTCACGATGCCCTACTTTAACATTGGATTTACGCATAAAAAGAGTTCTGAATATCATAATGAGTTAAAACTTTTCGCGGAATAATAAAAACATCAATTATTCATACCTAAACATTTCAAACTTAAATATATCCTTAAAGTTCAAACATCACAAAACATATAACTTCAAATATTCAGATTCCAGCTTCTTTATTCTTCAACCATGTGTGCTCCTCAAGCCAGCTGTCTCATTCTATTTGCTTGAGTGCATACTAAAAGTCAGCTACGGTAACCGAGTTCTAGTTAATCATGTAGCATACATTACATTCACATACGTACATATATACTTATCCAAGGATAAATATTAAATACTTAACCCGTTGTTAGTGCATGGTTTATGACTGGTGATTTGTAGTTAAAGTATTCAAGGATAAAGTATTCGATAGCTACAGAAAAGGGGGAGTCTGTTAGTGCACGGTTTTGGTGTCCGTAGCGATCGAATAAGTTATAGGCGGTTTAGTCTTTGTTTTTAACGTATATTGTAAATAGCCTATAAATAGGGAGCTTATGCTCATAATTTAGTAGAGAACTTGTACATAGTTTAAGTTATCCTCTCCATAACTTATTATTCTCTCTAATGTATTTACACTAAATTATCAATAAAGTATTATATTTAAAGTATCGATTTCGTGTTGATGTATCGTATTAGCGGCTAGATCTTGGTCTCTATGACGTTCTCTCAATTGGTATCAGAGCAGGAGCTGCTCTCGATGCTTCAATAAGGTAAATCTGAGTTTTCGTGTTTTTCGTGTTCTTCAGGTTTTGGTCAGATTTGGAGTAATTTAGTGTGTTATTGGTGGATTTGTTGGAGAATTCGTGTTTATTGATGGAAGAGGTAACTTCCTGTGTAATTTGGTGTTAAGTTATGGTGTATTGAGTGATTCACCATGGAAGAGCATGTTAACTTTTGATTCGGTTTATGATGATTTAGTGATTGTTAAGTTAATTGGATGATGGATTTGTGTTTAGAATTGAAATCCTCATGTTTCTGTGGATTTTGGTGGTTAATTATGGTGAATTGAAGGTTTCACCATGGAAGAGCATGATATGGGTTAAGTTAATTGATGTTGAATTAATGGTTGTTAAGTTTAATGGTTGATATATTCGGAATAGTGGTGAAAATCCGAGTGTTCGGGTAGATTTTCATGGTTATTTATGGTGTTTTGATGATTTCACCATGGATGAAGTTCAAAAAATCCAGATTCCGGCCAGATCTAGTTTTTCCGGCGATGTAACAGTATTTTCCGGCGAATCACGTTTTTCCGGCGAGCTGTTCAGATCCAACCAACTGATTCGTTAGTTACTGTAGCTAATTCGTTAAGAAAGCTTAACGAATCTACTGTAGCAATTCGTTAAGAAATTTTTTAACGAATTAAGGCAATTCGTTAAGTTAATTCGTTAAGGCATATTTAACGAATTAAGAGTTGTTTCGCTAAGGTAAACATAGGGAATTAAGGCAATTCGTGAAGCTGATTCGTTAAGTTAAAAGTGACGAATTAATTCAATTCGTTAAGGTACTTCGTTAAGTTATTTCGTGAAGGTGATTCGTTAAGGTATTGATAACGAATTAAGGTGATTCGTTAACTGTTATAACGAAGTGAAATCTTAACGAATGGGAGGCCATTCGTGTAACTGTTATAACGAATGGGATGATTATTTATAACGAATTGAGTTGATTCGTTAAGTGTATAACGAATCAGTGAATGGTTGACGAATGGTGGATAATTTATAACGAACTGAGTTAACGAATGGAGATGACGAACTAAGTTAACGAAGTGGAGTGGTTAATCTATAACGAATTAGAGAGGCAATTCGTTAAAAAAAATGGCGGGAAAAATTTTCTTGCACGAAATTTTTCCAGAATTCTCCTCGTAAGCGAGTTTTCAATCTTGAAAATTTTGGCGTTAAAATTTATTTTTCGAAATTTTTCGTTGAATTTTTGGCGGGAAAATCGGGAAAAATTTTCTTAAATGAAATTTTTCTGGGTTGTTTCTAATGTATTGGAGACTCTTCTCTCAAATTTTGGTAATATATTTTTCGGCTGACTGTTTATTAGTTTCGACTGGCCGAGGGGGAGATTTCGTGTAATTTATGGAGGAGTGTGTTTGTTTGTGAACAATGAAGATTATTTAAGACCTTGCCGAATTTGTCAAGAAAAGGGGGAGATAAAACTTTCATTTGAGATTATTTGGCTTGTATCTTCCTACATTTGCAAGGTTTCTTGAAAAATTACTGCAATTCGGGTGGTAATTTGTGATTGAAAAGTTGCGTTTAACTGAGTTCAAGACTGCAGTTGTTTTTCGATTGGTGATTGATTTGTTCAAGATTGAAACCTGACTATGTGGGATACGAGTGTCTGTTCGTTTACTTCTTTCTGAGGGACTTGATCCTAACTATGTTGGCTACGAGTAAATGGCGGATTACTTCTGTTGAGGGGGACGATTCTCGAACGAGTTGATCTTATTAAAGAATATACGAGTCTTGTCATTGGAGTGAAGAATTTGATCATTTGAGGTTTATTAATGAAGGTTGGAACTCTGAATCTTATGCCCAAACATTAGTGCATCTTTGCGAACGAGATGTGGAAGAGCTTCAAAGAGTATATTTGGATACACGTTATCAAGAGAGGGAAAACCAAAGTGAAAGATGTTGAATGATCGAGTTGTTCATGAAGATGTGTGACGAGGTTAAACGTAAAGATATGTTTTCTTTACCGGTGCTGACAGATAGCCGATGACTTGAAGCTGATTGTTGAAATATTTAACCATATCATACGCCAGTGGATGATCGGAATGGTCTCCAAGAGTTGCTCACTTTGAGGGGGAAATCTGATATGAGAAGCTACATGTTATTAGTTTGCTGAAAAAGATTTAAAGATTGTTTGTCTGCACAAGCCCGAAAATCATCAGTCAAGGGGGAGTCTGTTAGTGCATGGTTTGTGACTGGTGATTTGCAGTTAAAGTATTCAAGGATAAAGTATTCGATAGCTACGGAAAAGGGGGAGTCTGTTAGTGCACGGTTTTGGTGTCCGTAGCGATCGAATAAGTTATAGGCGGTTTCGTCTTTGTATTTAACGTATATTGTAAATAGCCTATAAATAGGGAGCTTATGCTCATAATTTAGTAGAGAACTTGTACATAGTTTAAGTTATCCTCTCCATAACTTATTATTCTCTCTAATGTATTTACACTAAATTATCAATAAAGTATTATATTTAAAGTATCGATTTCGTGTTGATGTATCGTATTAGCGGCTAGATCTTGGTCTCTATGACGTTTTCTCACCCGTTTACCTTTTTTACATACATACATGCATTCTTTCATACTTTCATTCTTTTAACATGTGCATCACATACATAACTATTGATAGGGTTAAAAAGCAATTCGACTTATAACCTTCGCATATATTATTAGGGTATGCAACCATGTAACCTTCGCATATATTATTAGGGTCTTCAACCCTTTAACCTTCGCAAATTTTATTAGGGTATGCAAACTTTTAACTTTCGTTGATATTATTATGGTTTGCAACCCTTTAACCTTCGCAAATATTATTTGGGTCTGCAACCTGTCATACTTTGTCGTACCACCATAGAACCATACATACATACAATTATAAATACATACTCACACCTGTCTTTTCTATATATACAATTAATTATGCATACGACATACATTTACCACATAAGATAAGTGTCTTAACTAAAAAATAGGAGTATGCACACAGCCCCGAAAACATAACAGAGAAAGGGGCTACAAAATCACATGAACTCGGTTCCTTTCAGATTTTGGCGGGATACCTTTCCTTAGCTGTGCACGACTGACTATGTGACAAGGCACATAAGTTAACTATTACTCTCGTGCTCTTACGTTTCTACTCTAGCTTCGGTCCTTCTTTCTAGGTCTTTATCATCATTAAACATTACTTTTTTATTACTAATTAATCCTTTACTCTTAACTTGTATGCCGCATAAGTTCATAATCACCGTTTATGTACTTATACACCGCATATCCTTCTTTTATCCAAAATTTTACTTATGCCTTGTATATGTTTCTGGCGTATAAGTTTCCATCGGATAAGTCTTCCAGCGTATAAGTCTATATATGTGCAGTATACGTTGTCCAGCATATGCGCAGCATATGTTACATGCCTCGTTTCGCCAGAAATTGTTCATCCCTGACCCAGGTAGCTTTGGTTTATCTATATCCAAACTAAGGTGACCCTTAAGATCGTTTAATCAAACAACCCAAACGACACCCCAAGGCTGTGGTGTCGGGTACTTTGGTGTTGGATCAGCTGAGATAAATGATATTCTTCCATGGGTTGATCTCGGTTTGGAAGATTGAGAGGTGTAGAGAGCATTTGGCTTAAGTGTGTGTTTTTTAGTATGTAGGCTAAGGTGAGGAATGGATGAAGATGAAAGGATTGTAGGGTTTTTTAGGGTATTTATACCCTAAGACCCTGAACCTTAGGTCCATTATCTCACTAAGTCCATGATTTATTCTAAGTCCATTTATTTTAAGTGTACCATCATTTATTACTTTATTATTTAATTGACTTATATATTTATTATTAAAAACGTCGGATGTTATATTTTAATTAATTACTTTATATATGAATAATAAAAATGTATGCTCCTCAATATATAACAATGCCCACTTGTAACGATCTACACCAGATTTACCCGGCATGATCGGGAGTTTAGATTATATGCACTGGGAATGGGCTAACTGACAAACCGCATGGCGAGGTCAATACACACGAGGTGACCAAAAAGGACCAATTGTCAGTTTTCAAGCGATTGCTTCACACGACCTTTGGATTTGGTCAGCGTTCTTTGGTGTCGCCGATTCCTACAATGATATAAATGTCTTGGAACAATTTCCTGTGATGGAGGGTTACATCTCCAATACCATTCCCATCGCTTAGTTTTTTGGCTAACGATTACTACTACCCACATGGTTACTATTTGGGTGATGGACTATATCTGGAGTATTCAATTATTGGAAAGGATATTAAGAGGTGTTTTGGGGTTCTTCAACAACGATGACATTTTGTTAAAAATCCATGTCGCCTATGGTCGTTGGAAATAATGAAAAGTGCTATGTATACGTGTATCATATTGCCTAACATGATTACCGAAGACGTGGGGTGAGCAATATCTCCAACTTATATACCGAACAATGATCCGCCATCAATTCCAGAAACTTTGGAGCAGAGACTAAAAACTTGTATTTCGTGCGTTCAAATTAAGAAGATTTGGTCCAGAATTATGGGATGTCTTGGCACCTTTCGAGTGATAATGAAGACGAGGACGAGGGCAACGATGAAGACAAAGACGAGTTTGATGATGAAGACGAAGACGAGGATGACGACGATAATGATAATGAAGACGAGGACGAGTATTTTTTTGTAACATCCTACTTTTGATAATAATAAATAAAGTAATTTCATTTTTAAAAATAGTGTGTTACTATTCAATTAAGTTAGATAAAAATAATAGAGTAAGGGCTTGGTCAATAAAAGATGGAATAAGGGATGGTAGTGGGTCTTTGGTTCATGGGCTTAAAGGTATATAAACCCCTTAAACCTCCCTAAAACCCCCAATTCCATCTTCTAGCCTCCATACACACTTAAAAACACACACACAGACACCTGTATCTTATACGGATCAGATTTGAATCCGAACCAAGAAGGGATTGTGTTAGATTTTCATCGTACAATCAAGAAACAGGTGTAGGTTCACGTGTTGAAACAAAACCGAAGCTAGAAGTAAACAAAAAGGTACGTTTTAGATTAAAGGTTACGTTTTTAAGGTTGGTTTTCGCTAAGATTTGATACTAAGCCAAATCAGGAATTTTTATATAAGAAAAAAATAAAATTGAACGTAAATGAGATGTTGGAATGAAACGGGTAATACAGATGACGTTTGGGCCAAGTTAAAGGAAGAAAAGGAATTTGTTATGGCTCATAACCCGTTTTATCGTTTAAACAGGAAAAATTAATTGAAGGGAGGGCTGGAAATTTATAAGAATGAAACCATATATGAATCGTGCCCTAAAGAAAATTGATTCAAAAGAAAAGTAATTGAATCCGGAGGTAATCGAATCGATTAGAAAAGTAATCTAATCAGGAAGCAATCAAATCGATTAAAAAAGTAATCAAATCAGGAAGTAATCGAATTGATTAGAAAAGTAATCGAATCTAATTGAAAAGTAATCGAATCGAACTGTAATCAAATCAAATTGAAAAGTAATCGAATTGAATTGTAATCTAATCGAATTGGAAAGTAAGCGAATTGAATGGTCATTCGATTAGAATATGCCTTTCGATTAGAATTTTCATTCTGTTAGAATCTGTCATTCGATTAGAACATGCCATTCCATTAGAAATTTGTCATTCGATTAGAATATCAAATTCGATTAACAGTTTGTCATTCGACTAGAACAGTGATACGATCAGCTCGACCCCAGCCAGGGGTTCTGCCCCTTGGACCCTTCTAGGGACTACTGCCCCTAGACCCCGCTGCCAGGGGTTACACTTATATAAAAGTATGATAAAGTTAGAGTTAGTAATTAACACTTAAAGTTATTACACAGTTAGTCGTGCACAGCTAAGGAAGGGTGTTACCGTTAACTCAGAGAATGTTGAGTCAAAGATTTGACCTAAAAGAGATATATGGAAGATTAGAATATTCTCAACCTCCTCAGAATTCGCTAAGTATGGATCCGGGCACACATTAGACTTCCGAACAAGGTTTTAGTTAGCCGGGCATGATATTTTGTCTATCGGACAAGGTTATCTTCTAGAATTTTCTTTAGTGGATATCCGAGCAGGGTTTGCAAATTTGTGTATTACTAGGTAAGGTTCACTAGTTTGACAATACCCGGGCAAGGATCACTTTATCAAGCAAGTTTGTTCTTCATAGCCAAGTAAAGTTTACTCCCGAGTAAGCTTTTGGCTAACCAAGCTCATGAAGCCAAGTGACTGGAAAACAGGGCAAGGTATTCTTTAATAATACAATGGTCCAAGTAAGCTTGATGTTTAATGAATTATCTTAAGTAACATCGGGCAAGGTTCAACTCAAGCAAGGAACAGTGCTACCGGGTTCACTTTGCTAATAAGCTATTCTCTAGTAAAGAGTTGAAGGGACCATTGAAGAACAAGGTTGCTCGTAAGGGTTTGTCGGGCAAAGTCTGATAAAGTCAAGAAGATTGAAGTCTACCCGGTGAGTATTTTACTTGGTAAAATACTCTTTAAGTAAAGTCTACCCGGAAACTGATCCCGGGCACACATCTATGTTACCAAGTACTGAAGGAAGGCAGAGCACACAGTCTACTCGGAAAGTTATACTGCTACAAAGACTTCCCGGAAGACTTTTTTTACACTTAGAACAGTTTTGAATATGTAATTTGAATATGTTTTAGCATTTAGGGTTTCAAGAAGGAATGACAGCTGTAAAGGAGGTGTCGGGCCTATAAAAGGAATAATTTAGGGCACTCATCCTAACAAGAAGAGAAAGGACGGATTGAGGCAATCACACTTTTAAGATAAGACGGAATATTTCTGAGTGTGACAGCCGTCCTAAGAATCGTACGGATATAACTTTCCCTTCAAGAAACCCTAAATCGATTATCGTTTGTATGATGAACATAATATGAATGAAAATCTTTTGAGTGAATATTGAGTGTGTTAGTTACCTTTGATTTACTGTTTAGCAACTACCATGTTTGTTATTGATTCGCCTTTAACAAACGGTTATCTTTCTAAATATAGCAACCCGTCATTAACTCCCTTGTCAACACAATTATTTGTGTGAGTTATGACATGATTTGTGTTAGATCTACCTGAAATCGGGGACCTAACAAGTAGTATAAGGGCTTGTTGCTGCTATTTTAGTAAGATTCTTGTTGCTGATTGAAGATTTGAAGAAAGATGATGTAAGAAGACCACTCTTCCATTGGAGAGGTGACGTCAGCTACTCCGTTCTTCATTTTTCTTCCTAATCTACAATCTCTTGGTGTTTTCTCTTCTTTATTTCAATTAAAGCTTGAATTTTTATTTCTAAATCTCGTTCTAATCGCACCAGATACATCAGATTTGAACAACCGGTTCTCAGATCTGATTATTTTTAAAACCCTGTTTTTACAAATTAACTAATTTTGGTTTTCAAAATGTCTGGTTACGAAGAATAAGAAGTGTCTACTAACAAGATTCCTAGACTGTATGGATATGAAAATTTTACAAAATGGAAGGTGTTGTTTGATGCAGCTGTTTGCTATAATGATGTTGATATGTGGAACTCAATCAGGAATGGTCCTCAAGTTACCAATGAGGGTGCAAATCCAGATGCAACGGCAGCTGTGCGTGAGAGATTGTGGAAAGTGGATGACAGGGCCTTAGTCATGATTAAGCTAGGTCTGTCATGGGAAATATTGACCAAAGTTGCACATCATGCCACTGCAAAGGCTATGTATGATGCAATTTTTTAAATGTTTGAGGGAAACACAGAGCTGAAGAACATCAAAAAGCAAAGACTGAAGCAATAGTTGGAAAGGTTTAAGTATAAGGAAGGAGAAAGATTGAAGTCAATTCTAGAAAGATTTCTAGCAATTGCAAATGAGTTGAGAACCACTAACTATGTCATGATTGATTATGGCTTGAATACCAATCTGCTCAACTCAATGCCTAAGGAATGGTACACTGCCTGCAAGTTCATCCTTCAAAAACCCAATTTCAATGATTTGAAAGTGGATGATGTAGTGTGCTTCCTTCAGGCTGCAGAGATAGAAATGATTGAAAATGAGATGATCAAAGAGGAGAATCCCTTTTTCCAATTCACTAATGCTCTTATTGCACCCATGAGCAACTTGTCAACCAATAACCAACAACAGATTCCCATAATTGAAGAACCAGTTGAGCATGGTGTTGACACACCAAAGTCTTTTGTTGGTGGTAGCACAAGTCACCATGGTAACCAGCAAAGGTTCAATGTCCAATTAATAGATGATACTGATTCCGCCTCTATGGCAAGTGGGCAAGTTCCTTACACTGGTGGTGGAAATGGCCAAGGAAGTGATACACAAGCTTTGTTCTCAATGTTTACAGAGTCATATAATGATTTTGTTGCAAAGAATATGATTCATACAAGTGTGGTACAAGATGACCTTGAGCAGATAGATTCTGATGATTTGGAAGACATGGATTTGAAATGGCAAGCAGCCATGTTGGCTCTTAGAAGCAAAAGGTTATACAATAGTACTGGTAGATCACTTCTATCAGGACCTAATGAAAGAATTGGTTTTGATAAATCAAAAGCCATTTTCGATAACTGCCAACAGCCAGGTTACTTTGCAAGAGAGTGTAATATGCCAAGAAACTATCAAATGAACCAGTTTCATAATCAACCAAGAAACCAGCAGTATCAATATCAACAGAACCAGATGAGAAACAACAATCCCAATAACAACAACTTCAACAATAACAACTTCAACAACAACAGCTATAATCCCAACTTCAACAACTTCCAGCCTCAATGAACAATCATAATCAAGTTGTGCCACATAATCAAGGTTTTCAAATAAATAACAACCAAAGCCTTCAAAATATTTCAAATAACTCAGTCCCAACCAATCAAAACCAACCAAGAAATCAAGGAAATGTAGCTGTGACAACACATCATGTGGGTAATTTTGACTGGAGGAATCATGAAGAAGACATTGCTGATGACATCAAGAGAGCAAATGTGGCATTTATGGCCTTGATTGAAAAAGAAGCTGGATTAACATCTCAGGTACACTCTGCTCCTACTATTGATTTGAATGAAATTATCAATGATTTGAAAACAAAAGTAGGAAAGCTGGAAAGTGAGTGTTTTAAGAAACAAAATATTATCAATGGATATGAGGCAAGTGAGCTGATAAGTGAAGAAAAGAATGAAAAGTTTGGAAGAAGACTGTGTAATCAGTTATAGAGCTCAGAAAAGGTTTACAACTTAGATAGAAGGGTTGAAGAAAATGATTGTTGAAGAAAAGGTGCAGAACATAAAACTGCAGGTTGAGAATGAATTCTTGAAGAACTTGGTTTCAACAGGAAATATTTGTGGAATTCTAAACCAAGTAATAGAAGAAGACAAATACAAAGCAGTACCACCATTCCACAACAACTTTATGCCAAAAGTTGATAAAGAGAAAATAAATGCATATCTACAACAATTCAAATATGTCTTTCAAGACAAAGAAGAGTTTGTGGATTTGTATAAGAATCCTGAGGTGAATGAAGAAGGAGAATTTGTGGTAAAGAAAGATGTGAAAGAAGACAAGTCAATTGGAGTTCAAGTCTCTGAGGATGACTTTGATTCTGATGATTTGAATCAAGATGATTTAAGTGATTTAACTGACTTGAGTGATCAAATTACTGATGAAGAGATTAACGCTACTGAAAGAGGAAGAAGGTACAAGAAACCTGATTCAATTGAAAAACTACCACAACTTCCACCAGTGACACCCAAGATGAAGAAAATGAATGAAAGACTTAGAAGAGAACATGTATCTTTTGATTTATGTGAGAGAAAGAAGGTAAACTACAATGCAGTCAAGCCACCCAGCATTGATGTATTGGAGAGGACAAGTAAAAACAAAAAGAAAAGAGAAACTGAATAAGTTGATGTTGAGAACTTTATCCCAGTTTACCCTGTTTTCTCTAGTCATAAGGTGTTTGACATTGGAGAGGTGGAAACTATGGAAGAATATGAGAAGAGACAGTCAAGACATAAAGAGAGTCAAGTTGAAGAACCATTGAATATGCAAAAACTTGTGTTTGTAAAGAGCAAGACTGAAAGACAAGATATCAAGATTGAGGAGTTTGTTCCTTTCTCAATTAATTTTGATAGTCTAAAAAATCAGAAGACAATTGGTGTCAAAGAACCTAGACCAAGTGAAAGGTTCAGAAAAGGAAATGATCATGAAAAATATAAAGGAAAGGTTTGGTGCAAGAAATGTGATGAGTATGGCCATCACATAGATTCTTGTAATAACATACTCAAATTCAAGCCGTTTCATGTCCTAGATAAAACAATGTATGGACAAGACTTTGTTGTGTATAAGAAAAAGTATGAAAAATACCTAGAAAAAGGAAAGGTGTGTAAGAAGGAAGCATTGAATGAGGATAGCATGAAACCATCAGTGAAAGCCAAGAAACATGTGGCTGAACAAGCTAAAAGAAATAAATCTCCTATAAAGCATGAGAGAGATGTCAAGAAGAACTTTCAGCCCTTGAGAATCATTCCCAAAATAGATACACAATCGGTCAAATCTGATAGCTCTCAAGGAACACCAGATAGTGAGAAGACAAGAATCAGAGGTGTCTTTCCTAGAAAGAAACCAACTGAACTTACTGGTGATGAGAAGTTTCTGATGAAACATGGTTATGAACCTGAAGGATTCCTTTGGAAACCTAAGGTTGAAACTAAGGTGGAGACAGTTGCTGATGTAAGAGATTACTCAGAAAAGAAAAATTATGTGGTGCAAGAGTATGACACTGCATCAGAAGAATGTCTAAGCTCGACCTCATTTGTTAAAACCCCAAGAGAGTGTGGCTATGAAATGGACAATTCAGACAATATAGAAGTCACTCATGAAGATCCTGAACCAACAACACTCACTTCCCATGCTGACACTGAAATTCAAGTTGATGAGTTGCAAGCTGAAATAGCATGCACTTCATCACTCAACTGATCAAATTCTTTCTTTTGTGCAGGAACAGTCCACTCCTCTGAATGACATATAGTACATGGATAGTGGTTGTTCTAGGCACATGACCTATGACAGGAGGTCACTTGTCAATTATGAAGAAAAATTTGAAGGTCATGTGGCTTTTGGGAGTGATGAGAATGGTGGAAAGATTGTTGGGAAGGGAATTTTAACAAATGGAAAAGTTTCATTTGATAATGTGTTTCATGTTGAAGGTCTACAGTACAATCTGCTAAGCATATCACAAATGTGTGATAAGGGTTACAAAGTTGGGTTTAATGACTCACATTGTTTCATCCTAAAAACTGAATTTGTTATCCCACGTGAAATGATTATGATAATGGCCCCAAGAAATGGTAACTTATATGAGTTGAATATGAAAGAAGCTGTTTCAAGGGGAGGTACATGTTTTGTTTCCAAAGCCACTGAAAATGAGTCAAAATTGTGGCATAGGAAATTGTGTCATGTGAACTTGAAGAACAAGAATAAACTTGTCAAAGGTGAGCATGTAATTAGCTTACCTAAAAGAGAATTCAAATTGGAAGATCATTGTAGTTCATGTAAGAAAGGCAAACAGCACAAATCCTCTCATAAGACAAAACTCATCAATTCAATTGATCAAGTACTTGAATTACTTCACGTGGATCTTTTGGTCCCGTGAGTGTGCCAAGTATAGGGAAGAAAAGATATTGTCTTGTGATCATAATGATTATTCAAGATATACTTGGGTTTATTTCCTAAGTACCAAGGATGATACTGTAGAGTTGATTAAGGGATGTGTAACAATGATTGAGAACAAACTGAGTAAGAAGGTTAAAATGATGAGAAGTGACAATGGTACAGAGTTCAAAAATGGAGTTATAGAAGAATTTTGTGTAGGAAAGGGAATCATTCAACAATTCTCAGCTCCTAAAACTCCTGAACAAAATGGTGTTGCAGAAAGAAGGAACAGAACATTGATTGAAGCTGCAAGAACCATGTTAGCAGATGCTAATTTACCAGTTACATTTTGGGTGAAGCCATAAATACAGCCTGCTATGTTCAAAACAGGGTACTTGTCAACAAAAGGCATAACAAAACTCCATATGATATTTTATTTAACAGAAAGCCTTATATCAAGTTTTTCAAACCTCTTGGATGCAAATGTTTTCTTCTAAACACTAGAGATTACTTGAACAATTTTCAGACAAAATACCTAGATTGTTTCTTTGTTGGATATTCTACACATTCAAAAGCGTACAGAGTATATGTGAAAAACCATTTGAGTGTGATTGAATCATCTGACATCAACTTTAATGAGAATCAATTTAACAAAATTGATGGTGCGGCATGGCTGTTTGATCATGAGAAATTGATAAGGTCTTTCAAGATTTATCTTGAAGACTTTAATGACTCATTCTACAAGATCAGTGTAATTGAAGAGAAAAAGAAGAAAACATTGGACTTGGATGAATTGTGGAAGAATGTTGCTAGTAAAGAAAAGGAGTATACATTCGTAAAAGTCCCCTCAAGTGATATTGTTAAACAAGTTCAAGACAACAATCAGGAGAATAATCAAAGTCCAGAAAAAGATCATGTAGATTTGAATCAAGAAAATGAAGAAACAAACAATGATCTAGTTCAGATGAGGGAAACTCAGGCAACCAACCAAACAATGAAGAAGCTGTCACTACAGCAAGGTTTCAAGATCTGTTTCAAAAACTAAACTTGGAAAACAATGGTGCACCCACTTCAAGACAGAATAATGAAGAAGCATCTGAGTTTCATGATGCAGAAACTAAATTGATCGTTAAAGAAACAAATCTCAATGAATCAAATCTTGACAAAAATGTGTCTGCTGATATGATTGTTCAAACCCCTTATGTTGAGAAGCCATTATGATATTGCAAATATTTGTTTATACTCCTGCTTTCTATTCAAAATACAACCAAAGAATATTGCTCAGGCACTTAAACACAATATTTGGGTGAAAGCAATGCAGGAGGATTTGGCACAGTTCATAGATTTACATGTATGGGATCTTGTTGATACGCCAATAGACCGATATGTAATTGGAGCTAAATAGGTTTTTAGAAACAAAAGGGATGAGAGGGGTTTGGTGATTAAGAATAAAGCTAGGCTTGTGGCACTGGGATGCCTTCAAGAGGAGGGAATAGACTTTGAGGAAGTCTTTGCACCTGTTGCAAGACTTGAATCTATCAGGATTTTTCATGCATATGCTGCCTCAAAGAACATTAAGGTTTTCCAGCTTGATGTTAAGTCTGCATTCCTAAATGGAAAGATTGATGAAGAGGTGTATGTTGCTCAACCTCCAGGCTTTGAGGATCCTTTGAATCCAAACAGGGTGTATAAGTTGAATAAAACCATATATGGATTGCATCAAGCTCCTAGAGCTTGGTATTGAGCTGTCAAATTATCTTCTTGAAAATGGTTTTCAAAGAGGAGCCATTGACAAGACACTTTTCTACAAAAGAAAGGGATCAGACTTGCTTCTGTTACAAGTTTATGTGGATGATATAATCTTTGGATCTACAAATGAACAAATGTGTATGGAGTTTGAAGGGGTAATGAAATCCAAATACAGGATGAGCTCTATGGGAGAAATGAACTTCTTTCTTGGACTGCAAGTTCAACAGAAAGCTGAAGGGATTTTCATTTACCAAACCAAATATGTGCAGGACATTTTGAATAAGTTCAATTGTCATAAGTACAAAACAGCTTCAAATCCAATGGACACAAAGGAAAAGATGATTGCTGATGAAAAGGGGAAGCCTGTGGATGAACATGAATATAGAGCCAAAATTGGACCCCTGATGTACCTTACTGCAACAAGACCAAATATTATGTTTGCTGTATGTGTGTGTGCAAGATTCCAATCAAATCCAAAAGTCTCCCATATGAATGCTGTGAAGAGAATTTTTAGATATTTGAAGGGAAGACCAGACTTAGGAATTTGGTATCCAAAGAATCAGTCTTTTGATCTGATTGCCTACACAGATAATGATTATTGTAACGATTCCGGCAAAATCAGGTATACCTAAACCGATATATACTATTTATGTGTTATTTAATAATGAATATGTGAATTATGATGCGTTTATACAAGTATGTATGATTCATAGTACGAATTGTACTCGATTATACAGTTAATCGTATTGGAAATACGATTAACTGATTAACGGTTATTGAAGCCCGAACGATCGGGGATTGCATTATAGACGAAACATATAATATTTAGTGATGTTTGCGAAGTATTAAAGCTTCGGGATAAGTGAATTAAAGCACAGAAGAAGGATTTCGATTTAATGATACGTCGGTACGATAAACGAAACCATTAATACCAAACCAAGCAAGAGACGATCGATCAAGCCGAAAATGATGCACAATTATTAATACTATGATGTTTTAAGTCTATGAAAGTCATGGTTTAAGTTTTTAAAGTTTTTAAATCGGTTTTATATAAATTTCATTTTTAAGCCGAAAAACGACCGTTTTAGCCTCGTTTTAAGCCGAATTAAACGTTTAACCGAAACGAACTGAACCAGATTATCCAAAACATTATCCGGATTTCTGAAATCTAAATATGTGGCTTATAATGAAAAGGTGGGTCCCACCCCACCCCTCCATTATGCCGATCGGAACTTAAGGGTTCCTCACCCTTATCATTTTCTTTTTTCACAAACACAATCCATCAATATTCATTTTCTCTCAAGTTCTTGAACCAAAACCCGAGACCCTAGCAAGAAAAACCAAGGTAAAGATCGTGTTATGTACGTGTTTATGTTCGTTTCTTGAGTTTTCTTGCAAGGAAATGAGGTTTCCAAGTGAAAAAGGGTGAAAACCCGAGATGGAACCGATTCTTGCGTGATCAAGTGATGTATACGGGTTATACAAGGGATCTTGGTCCAAGAAAGGAGTTAAACGAACCAAAAACGAATTTTTACGGTTAAATCGTTGTTTTTATATCATAACCGAAACCATGAAAGAAATGGCTTGATTGTGGGTGTAACTTGCTTGGTATGGTGTTATTGTGCTTGTAGGTGTTGTATCTAGTTGCTAGCAAAGGCTAGAAAGCGAGATTCTTGCGGTTTGAAGCAAGAAACTCAAGGTAGTTCGGTTTCGTATGGTTTATGAATTTTGGACAGATTGTGATACGTGTAGCGTTAGTTCATGAAAGTTTACAGAGGTATTAGATATATGAAAATATGAGTTCTGTGAATTTTTGTAATTTTTGGATAAAGGATGAATATTTGGTGAATTTAGTGCTCGGTTTTGGCCAAAAATGGTGAAAATAAGTTAAATATCATGAAATATTCTGGAAAATTTCAGATAAGCTTTTAATAACATTTATAATACACACACAAAATTTGAGGTCATTTGGAGAAGTCTAAGTAGGCTTTTCGATTAAACGAGTTCTAGGGTTTTCTAGCTCGGTTTTAGTGAAAATGGCATTTAAAAAAGAATTTTGGTTCTGGAAAAATTACAGGGGACTATGGAGATGGCAGGGGTCATCCAGGAAAAATTTGGGATTCTTCTAAGATCGTTTGGTATTTACGACATATTTAGTGTTTAAATGGTGTTTAAAAATAGATAAATACATTTTAAATATAAAATTAATTCTGGAAATATTTTTATAAAATTCCCCACTATCAAAAAGTGATTTGTGCAAAATTTTAAGATCCGAGACTAAACGGATAATTATTTGTGCTAAAACAAACTTTTAAAGCTTAAAACGCGTAAACCGGTAAAGTTCGCATAAGCGAGCTGACTGGTGTATAAAAACCCAAAAAAATGAACTATTTTCATATAATTGAGTTAAACAAGTAAAAATGAATCATCCGAAAATAATTCAGATGATTTGTGTGTTTTTAACATATTTAACAGTTTCCGGTACGATAATGACGGAAACGGGTCCCGCGGCCAATCAGGACGTCTAAACCGAGCCCTAATTTCACAACTTTAGTTAAATTATCAATTAACAACTATTTTCGGGTCGTGTGTGACCAAACTCATTTTTGAAACATAAAAATGGATAACCGTGCTTGGCACGCAAAACGGGAAAAATGACTAATAGTAAATCTGACTAGTGAACTCTAAACGATATCACAATCTGAGTCCGGAGAAGTGTTTCTGGGTTAACATTGCCCCCAGAACGGGTACAGTACTGGGTTAACTGTGTCCCCAGATGTACCGGTTAACACGGTTAAAGTTATGTTAATAGTGATTGTATAGTAACGAACTTAGGGATTGTATTACAGATTTGGACTAGTAGCTGGAGTATTGTGTGACTTAATTGCTTACGATAAGGTGAGTTTCACGAGCCCCTTTTTCTGAATTGTTTTCAAATATTTTCCCGGGGCGGAAGCATGTTACTAATAAAATGTTTAAGTACATACTGAACGCATGGATTTGCGTGTATTTATAAATATTAGATTGTAAGGGAATCGTACGGAATGGGTACAGTACTGGGTTAACAGTGTCCCCAGATGTCCCTGGAAGTGTTTCTGGGTTAACATTGCCCCCGGAATGGGTACAGTACTGGGTTAACAGTGTCCCCAGATGTCTCTAGAAGTGTTTCTGGGTTAACATTGCCCCCGGAATGGGTACAGTACTGGGTTAACAGTGTCCCCAGATGTCCCTAATATATGATTATCATAATGATTTGTCACTGTTTATTTAAATTAGTGAAACTCACCAACTATTCGTAGTTGACCCGTTTTCTTTACATGCTTTCTAGGTACTCCCAAACTGGAGTAAGTGCTACATGCTTGATGATGCGTGCTATTTGTGGAAGTTTAGTGATCATTTTGTATTAAATATGATAATGTAATGTTGGTAAAACTTATGTGCTATCGCCTAGACGGGAACTAAACTCGGAACAATGTAATATGATGTAAATTAATGTAGTGGTGTTTTCTTTATAAGCAATGCTGTTGATATCAGATGTGTCTGTTGCATCCCGTTTACGTTTCCGCTGCGGTTACGGGGTGTTACAGAACTTGGTATCAGAGCCATTGGTTATAAATGAATTAGGATGTCTATAAAAGATACCTAAAATATAACCAGTAGCTCAAGTATTATAGGATCTGAATATCAACTAATAATATATAGTGACGAGATCTGGATGAACTTGGATGGACAAGTGAGTTATTATAGTCCGGAACATAATAACAGACTTGTCCGCACGAGGGAATTCAGGGGCAGTCACGGGGAACATTAATAGGTAAAATCGGCAACATATGTGTAAGTGTATGATAATATTTTTATGTGACAAGGTTGTATAAATGTGTGTATATTAATTTAATTATGATTTACATTATGGAAGGAACTATATGTTTGCTAACTTGTGTACAGGTAAGGATGTCAAGATCACGAAGTTTATCAGTAGAGGAGGACCCGGAGGAGATCAGTTCCGGGGACTCTAGGAGTTTACGCATAGCTTCCAGCACTGAGCCTACTGAGACTAGCCATAGGAGTGCTAGCTTGTCCTCCCCTGCTAGGGTTACCAGATCCCCCACCCCACCCGCACCACAGGTCACCCTTACCCCTCCCAGACCCGGTCCCCGCCTCACGGCGCGGATCAGTGCCCCTTATGTCCCACCTACCTTTACCCCACCCAGACCCACTTACCACAGGGGCGAGTCCTCCCGCCCCCAGCCCGGGCCTGTGCCTCCACCCGTGTGGGGTACCCCCAGGCCGGTGAGGGATGAGCGTCCCTCCACCGAGGCTGCATGGCTGCGAGTGCTCACCGAGCAGATGAATGAGCACACCACCGCCTTGACAGTGGGTATTCAGAGGAGGAATCACTTGGCGGACTGCATACTGGACAGCCAGTATGCGATCGGTCAGCTGAGGAGGGAGGACGCATACTCCCAGAGGATGATTGACCGGATGGAAACACGGATCCGGGGTTTGATGACAGTGTTAGTGGGGATGGTGGCAGTGTTGGTGTGGTTGGTATACCACCGTGTTTAGATCATGTTAGGGTGGTAGTAGTCAGGGTCCGCTTTTTGATACTCTGTGTTAGCAGTTTGTGACGATGCTAACATAGAGTGAATCTTGGGTAGTTATAGTACGGTCACTAGCCCATAGGGGGTCTTTTTTTTTGGGGATACCATTGTAGATATTTTGATGTATCATTCAAGCACTGACCCATAGCGGGTTATGTCGAAATGATGCCGATGTAGAACTGATGTATGAAAACTTAATATATGGGCTGACGTTAATATAATGTGTACTGATGTTTATTAATGAATGGAATATGTGTTGTGTATCGAGATTGGAATTTTTATTAATTATATGTATTTTTCTTAATGTTGTGTAGAATGGAACCTAAACGGTCAGCTCAAATGTCAGAAGTGGATGTGAGTCGACTGATTGCTCAACAGTTAGAGGCGGCGATACCGGATATAGTATCGCGCATCGCCGCCATTATTAACAATATGACCAATCCAGACCCTGCGAGCAATCAAACGACCACCAATAATGCCGGGGAACAAAATGTTAATCCTCCACCGAACGGTAACCCGATTCCGAGTAATGACGCGCCGCCTAGGGTGGTCGTTACAGACAGTAATGGCCCTATACCCAGTGTAGAAACGAACCGCACTGAACCGACTCCTGCAACAAGGGGATGTTCAATTAAAGATTTTATGTTATGCAAGCCCCTAGAATTTAGCGGGTCTGAGGGACCCAATGGGTTGGTTAAGTGGATTGAGAAAATAGAGTCGGTTGTGAACATCAGTAACTGCCCTAAGGAGTACATTGTTAAGTATGCTACCTGCACGTTCACGGACCATGCCTTGACATGGTGGAACACAATAGTGCAAACTCGCGGTCAGGCAGCGACAAACCGCGTGACTTGGGCAGAACTCAAAGCCCTTGTACTGGAACATTTCTGCCCGAAAAACGAACTGCAGAAGTTAGAAAACGAGTTGTGGAACTTGGAGATGCAGGGGGCAGACCACTTGGGTTATACGAACCGATTTAATGAATTGTCGCGATTGGTGCCGTGGTTGGTCACCCCTGAGTCAAAGAGGGTGGAGCGTTATATATGGGGACTAACTCCAGTAGTAAGGAGTATAGTCAACGCTGGGGGACACCAGACGTTTGAGTGTGCGGTGACGCAAGCTGGTATTGTCACATACGATTTCGTGAGGAGTGGGTCACTGAAGGTGGCAGGAGAGTCTGCCGGAGGAAAGCGAGGTACGTATGATAATAGGACCCAGGGGAAGCAGCAAAACAAACGTGCTAGGCCCGCTGCCCAGAACTACGCCATGACTCTGGCGTAAGGCAAGAACCGCAGAAGAGAACGTTTCCTAAGTGTGGGAAATGCGGTTACCACCATGGTGGCGTGTGCAAAGAGGTGGTGTGCCACCGGTGTGGCAGGGAGGGACACTACGCACCGAGATGTAGGGCAAACCTGAACAACCTGAACCGACAACCGCAACCTATCCGTGCGCAGCCATTTAGGACCTAACCAGCCCGACAATAAAACCCACAAGGAAACCAAATGATGACCACTAGCCGTGCTTGCTTTGAATGCGGCAGCACAGATCACTTCAAGAGATACTGTCCGAGACTGAACCAGGGAGGAATTGGGAGGCAAACCATGGGTCAGGCATCGTCGTCCAATCCGGCGAGAGGCCGAGCATTTGTGATGGGGGCGAACGAAGCACGCCAGGACCCCAGCGTAGTGACAGGTACATTCCTCGTCTCTGATCATTACGCTTCTGTATTATTTGATACAGGCGCCGATAGAAGTTTTGTTTCTGTTAAATTCCTATCGATAGCAAACCTTCCGATTAGTGAACCCATAGAACCTTATACCGTAGAAGTCGCTAACGGTAAAACCATGATAGTTAATCAGATAGTTCGGAATTGCCCTTTTATTCTGAACGATCAATCCTTCCTGATTGACTTATTACCGGTAGAATTAGGTAGTTTTGACGTGATAGTGGGAATGGATTGGTTAGCACGTAACAAAGTAGAAATAAACTGTGAAAAGAAAATCGTCAAGATCCGGGTGTCGGATGACGAAGAGGTGTTAGTGCAAGGAGAGAAGTCAGGCACAATGATACCATTTATATCCCACCTTAAGGTGTTAAAATATATACGACAGGGATGCGTGGCGTATCTAGCGAGTTTTATGGCCACAGATTCTGAGGAGAAACGGGTGGATGATATCCCGGTAGTACGCGAGTTTCCACAAGTTTTCCCAGAAGAACTTCCTGGATTACCGCCAACCCGACAGGTCGAATTCAGAATCGATTTATTACCTCAAGCTGGCCCTGTTGCTAAAGCGCCCTACCGACTTGCACCATCCGAGATGCAAGAATTATCCAATCAGTTGCAAGAATTGTTGGATAAAGGATTTATACGTCCTAGTTATTCCCCGTGGGGTGCACCTGTATTATTCGTGAAAAAGAAGGACGGGAGCCTTAGAATGTGCATTGATTACAGGGAGTTGAACAAGTTAACCATTAAAAATAGGCACCCTCTTCCTCGAATTGATGACCTGTTTGACCAGCTGCAAGGTGCGAGCTATTTCTCAAAAATCGATCTTAGATCGGGATACCATCAGGTTAGAATTTAGGAAGAGGATATCCCAAAAACCGCATTCCGGACTCGCTACGGCCATTACGAGTTCTTAGTTATGCCTTTTGGGCTAACAAATGCGCCGGCAGTGTTCATGGACCTCATGAATCGAGTCTGTAAACCCTATCTCGACAAATTCGTCATCGTGTTTATTGACGACATTCTGATTTACTCGAAAAGTAAAAAAGAGCACGAGCAACACTTAAGAATAATTTTAGAGCTTCTGGATCAGGAGAAGTTGTATGCAAAATTCTCCAAGTGTAACTTCTGGTTACAGGAAGTGCAGTTCCTCGGTCACGTTGTAAACCATCAAGGAATACACGTTGATCCGAGTAAAATTGAAGCAATTAAGAATTGGCAAGCTCCTAAAACGCCAAAGGAAATCCTCCAATTCTTAGGCTTAGTTGGATATTATCGTCGATTTATAGAGAACTTTTCCATCATCGCCCAACCTTTAACTCTCCTGACACAAAAGGATCGAAAGTATGAATGGGGAGAAGAGCAGGAGATGGCGTTTCAAGCGTTAAAGCAAAAATTGTGCCAAGCGCCGAATTTAAGTCTCCCCGATGGAGACGATGGTTTTGTCGCGTATTGTGACGCATCGCGTAGAGGGTTAGGATGCGTGTTGATGCAGAATAATAAGGTTATAGCCTATGCTTCCCGACAGTTAAAAGTACACGAGAAAAATTACACTACTCATGACTTGGAACTGGGAGCGGTTATCTTCGCACTTAAAATCTGGAGACATTATCTCTACGGTACAAAGTGCACCATCTTCACCGATTATAAAAGTTTGCAACACATATTCGATCAGAAAGAACTAAATATGAGGCAACGAAGATGGGTCGAGTTGTTGAGCGATTATGACTGTGACATTCGTTATCACCCCGGCAAGGCTAACGTTGTAGCCGATGCCTTGAGTAGGAAAGATCGGGTTAAGCCATTGCGAGTGCGAGCATTGGGGATGATAGTCCAGTCGAACCTTTCGGACCTGGTTCGAGTCGCTCAACGTGAGGCGTTGAAAGAGGAACAATTGGAAAAGGAGGGACTTTACGGCAATGAGAAGAATTTCGAACAGCGCGTGGACGAAATTCTCTATTTCAAAAGTCGGATTTGGATCCCGACCCTCCATGATCTGCGTGAATTAATCATGGACGAAGCACATAGATCAAAATATTCCATACATCCGGGATCGGATAAGATGTAAAAGGATGTGAAGGAGTTCTACTGGTGGCTGGGTATGAAAAAGGATATCGCAACGTATGTCGGTAAATGTACGACCTGTGCGAGAGTTAAGGCGGAGCACCAGAAACCCTCGGGGATGTTACAACAACCGGAAATTCCCGAATGGAAGTGGGAGCAAATCACGATGGATTTTGTGACTCATCTTCCTAAGACGTCCCGATGACATGATGCAATTTGGGTAATCGTGGATCGATTAACCAAATCGGCACATTTTATCCCGATTAGAAATAATTATAACACAGAGAGACTTGCGCAGATTTATATAAATGAAATTGTGTCTCGTCATGGGATACCCATCTCAATCATCTCCGATCGGGATAGCCATTTCACCTCCAAGCTTTGGCAAGCTGTGCAAGAAGCGCTGGGAACGCGTATTGATCTAAGCACATCTTACCACCCTCAAACCGATGGTCAGTCTGAGAGGACCATCCAAACCCTGGAGGATTTGCTTCGTGCATGCGTACTGGATTTTAAGGGAAATTGGGATCAACATCTCCCACTCGTTGAATTTTCCTATAATAACAGTTACCATAGCAGTATAAAGGCAGCGTCTTACGAAGCATTGTATGGTCGGAAGTGCCGATCACCACTCTGTTGGACTGAAGTGGGCGACACTCAGGTTATTAGATCAGACCTGGTCCAGGAAACGACCAGCAAAATCCTTGAAATTTGGAGCAATCTGAAGGCCGCGTGGGATCGGCAAAAGAGTTATGCCGATACCCGTAGAAAACCGTTGTCGTTTGAGAAAGGTGATAAAGTGTATTTGAAAGTATCACCTTGGAAGGGTGTAGTCAGATTTGGAAAGGCGGGGAAGTTAGCCCCGAGATATATTGGACCCTTCAATATTACTGCAAAAATCGGTCCCGTAGCGTACCGATTAGAACTACCCGATGAATTGAGTGCAGTTCATAACGTGTTTCACGTATCGAACTTGAAAAGATGTCTGGCGGATGAGACATCGGTGTTACCTTTAGAGGGTGTCCAAATAAATGATAAACTCAATTTCGTAGAGGAACCCGTAGAAATAGTGGACGGAAAAATCAAGCAACTTAGACACAACAAGATTTCGTTGGTCAAAGTTAGATGGAATTCGTAACGAGGCACGGAATATACCTGGGAGCGAAAGGACGAATTCCGGAAGAAATACCCCTATCTATTTCCTCAAAAAGAAGTAGTCGTCGCGTAAAAATTTCGAGGACGAAATTTCTTTTACGGGGGGAGAATGTAACGATTCCGGCAAATTCAGGTATACCCTAACCGATATATACTATTTATGTGTTATTTAATAATGAATATGTGAATTATGATGCGTTTATACAAGTATGTATGATTCATAGTACGAATTATACTCGATTATACAGTTAATCGTATTGGAAATACGATTAACCGATTAACGGTTATTGAAGCCCGAACGATCGGGGATTGCATTATAGACGAAACATATAATATTTAGTGATGTTTGCGAAGTATTAAAGCTTCGGGATAAGTGAATTAAAGCACAGAAGAAGGATTTCGATTTAATGATACGTCGGTACGTTAAACGAAACCATTAATACCAAACCAAGCAAGAGACGATCGATCAAGCCGAAAATGATGCACAATTATTAATACTATGATGTTTTAAGTCCATGAAAGTCATGGTTTAAGTTTTTAAAGTTTTTAAATCGGTTTTATATAAATTTCATTTTTAAGCCGAAAAACGACCGTTTTAGCCTCGTTTTAAGCCGAATTAAACGTTTAACCGAAACGAGCTGAACTAGATTATCCAAAACATTATCCGGATTTCTGAAATCTAAATATGTGGCTTATAATGAAAAGGTGGGTCCCACCCCACCCCTCCATTATGCCGATCGGAACTTAAGGGTTCCTCACCCTTATCATTTTCTTTTTTCACAAACACAATCCATCAATATTCATTTTCTCTCAAGTTCTTGAACCAAAACCCGAGACCCTAGCAAGAAAAACCAAGGTAAAGATCGTGTTATGTACGTGTTTATGTTCGTTTCTTGAGTTTTCTTGCAAGGAAATGAGGTTTCCAAGTGAAAAAGGGTGAAAACCCGAGATGGAACCGATTCTTGCATGATCAAGTGATGTATACGGGTTCTACAAGGGATCTTGGTCCAAGAAAGGAGTTAAACGAACCAAAAACGAATTTTTACGGTTAAATCGTTGTTTTTATATCATAACCGAAACCATGAAAGAAATGGCTTGATTGTGGGTGTAACTTGCTTGATATGGTGTTATTGTGCTTGTAGGTGTTGTATCTAGTTGCTAGCAAATGCTAGAAAGCGAGATTCTTGCGGTTTGAAGCTAGAAACTCAAGGTAGTTCGGTTTCGTATGGTTTATGAATTTTGGACAGATTGTGATACGTGTAGAGTTAGGTCATGAAATTTTACAGAGGTATTACATATATGAAAATATGAGTTCTGTGAATTTTTGGTAATATTTGGATAAAGGATGAATATTTGGTGAATTTAGTGCTCGGTTTTGGCCAAAAATGGTGAAAAATAGTTAAATACATGAAATATTCTGGAAAATTTCAGATAAGCTTTTTATAACATGTATAAGACACACATAAAATTTGAGGTCATTTGGAGAAGTCTAAGTAGGCTTTTCGGTTAAACGAGTTCTAGGGTTTTCTAGCTCGGTTTTAGTGAAAATGGCATTTAAAAAGGGATTTTGGTTCTGGAAAAATTACAGGGGACTATGGAGATGGCAGGGGTCATCCAGGAAAAAATTGGGATTTTTCTAAGATCGTTTGGTATTTACGACATATTTAGTGTTTAAATGGTGTTTAAAAATAGATAAATAAATTTTAAATATAAAATTAATTCTGGAAATATTTTTATAAAATTCCTCACTGTCAAAAAGTGATTTGTGCAAAATTTTAAGATCCGAGACTAAACGGATAATTATTTGTGCTAAAACAAACTTTTAAAGCTTAAAACGCGTAAACCGGTAAAGTTCGCATAAGCGAGCTGACTGGTTTATAAAAACCCTAAAAAAATGAACTATTTTCATATAATTGAGTTAAACAAGTAAAAAGAATCATCCGAAAATAATTCGGATGATTTGAGTGTTTTTAACCTATTTAACAGTTTCCGGTACGATAATGACGGAAACGGGTCCCGCAGCCAATCGGGACGTCTAAACCGAGCCCTAATGTCACAACTTTAGTTAAATTATCAATTAACAACTATTTTCGGGTCGTGTGTGACCAAACTCATTTTTGAAACATAAAAATGGATAACCGTGCTAGGCACGCAAAACGGGAAAAATGACTAATAGTAAATCTGACTAGTGAACTCTAAACGATATCACAATCTGAGTCTGGAGAAGTGTTTCTGGGTTAACAATGCCCCCAGAACGGGTACAGTACTGGGTTAACTGTGTCCCCAGATGTAACGGTTAACACGGTTAAAGTTATGTTAATAGTGATTGTATAGTAACGAACTTAGGGATCGTATTACAGATTTGGACTAGTAGCTGGAGTATTGTGTGACTTAATTGCTTACGATAAGGTGAGTTTCACGAGCCCCTTTTTCTGAATTGTTTTCAAATATTTTCCCGGGGCGGAAGCATGTTACTAATAAAATGTTTAAGTACATACTGAACGCATGGATTTGCGTGTATTTATAAATATTCGATTGTAAGGGAATCGTACGGAATGGGTACAGTACTGGGTTAACAGTGTCCCCAGATGTCCCTGGAAGTGTTTCTGGGTTAACATTGCCACCGGAATGGGTACAGTACTGGGTTAACAGTGTCCCCAGATGTCTCTATAAGTGTTTCTGGGTTAACATTGCCCCCGGAATGGGTACAGTACTGGGTTAACAGTGTCCCCAGATGTCCCTAATATATGATTATCATAATGATTTGTCACTGTTTATTTAAATTAGTGAAACTCACCAACTATTCGTAGTTGACTCGTTTTCTTTACATGCTTTCTAGGTACTCCCAAACTAGAGTAAGTGCTACATGCTTGATGATGCGTGCTATTTGTGGAAGTTTAGTGATCATTTTGTATTAAATATGATAATGTAATGTTGGTAAAACTTATGTGCTATCGCCTAGACGGGAACTAAACTCGGAACAATGTAATATGATGTAAATTAATGTAGTGGTGTTTTCTTTATAAGCAATGTTGTTGATATCAGATGTGTCTGTTGCATCCCATTTACGTTTCCGCTGCGGTTACGGGGTGTTACAATTATGATGGCTGCAACATGAGCAGAAAGTCAACCTCAGGTGGATGTCAATTTTTGGGTGACAGGCTAGTGTCATGGCAATGCAAGATGCAGACCACTGTCTCAATCTCAACTGCAGAAGTTGAATACATTGTTGCATCTACTTGCTGTGCACAAGTTCTATGGATTCAAGACCAGATGCTGGACTATGGTTTGAATTTTCTGAATACCCCTATTCTTATTGATAATAATGCTGCATATTTTACTGTTAAAAATCCAGTTCAACTTCTAAAACTAAGCACATTGAAATCAGACATCACTTCATAAGAGATTGTAGTGAAAAAGGTTTGATTAAAATGCAAAGAATTGATACAAGTGACAATTTGGCGGACCTATTCACCAAACCACTTGATAGAACCAGGTTCAACTTTCTTCTGAAAGCCCTGGGAATGATAACTCTGATGAGGTCTGATTGATAACGTGTGCCTAGTTGTGTGCCTCTATGTGCTAATTGATTATATTGTTAGAGGTCCAACAAATTGAATGTTGTGTAAATGTGCATGATTATGATACTTGTTATTATTGACTGATATGTGCTTTAACTTTTTATGAGTGCAAAAGTTTGATATAAATGAAGTTTATACATGTTTATTAGTTGATGTGTGAATGTGATGTTATGATGAGTGCTTTTGTTTGAATTACTTGTTATTGTAGGCTTATCTAACTGTTGGGTTTTATACAAGATTATCAAAGTTCAAGTTAACCATATTTAACTAGAAAACGCAACGGAAGCTTAGATTTTAAAACTTGTTATGAACATACCATTATGTTAAAACTAAAACCCGAAGACAAGGATCAAAATTACAAGAACAAGATGCTCACAAAATGTAAATTATACCTTCTTCTACCTTTAGAAGAACAAGAGGGTTGTTGAAGGGATGGTGGATGAATGACAAGCCTCCAAAGAAGAAGACCTCAAGAGTGTGATACCCCAAGCTATTTGTGACAACCCAAGTTGTTTTGCTAGGATTTATGAACACTTAACAAGCTCACAAAGACCCCTTTTTTTCTGCTGCTGCTGCCGTGGGTTTTTGAGAGAGAAAGAGAGAGAGTTCTTGCTTGTTTTACACTTGAAATTCAAAAAGGACAAGACACAAATGCATGTGAGTTGAATGGAGGATCAAAAAGAGAGCCCTTGTTAATATGCAAAGAGCATCTATATTTTGATTGGGTAAAACCACCACCCCCACATGGGTGGCCGGTTTTGTTTGTTTTTCTTTTTTTTTTTTTTTTTTTTTTGTATTTTGTTTTAACCATTTAAAACATCTCCATTCATTTTATAAAACTCATTTTTATAAAATGTACATACATTTATATATAATTATTTAACCAATTAAATAATTAATTTATATAAACAAATTATCCAGATAATTTATTTAAATCCTCAAGTGTGTTTGTTTAGAAAACCAATTTTCTAAACACGTAGTGTTCGGTATTCGTTTAAATGATCAAATCATTAAAGGAATACATTTGGTGTTGTCTAGCTTGTTATTGGGTATGACCCGACTTGGATCAAACACAGTTAGCCACATTAGTATAAGTATGTGTCTCGGGTATACGTAATTCCAACAATCTCCCACTTGCACGAGATACATAGAAAATTAATGCAAGTGGTGAATACCGCCTAACAACAGTTCACCACCCCTAATGTGTTTGACGAAGTGCCATTCAATAACATCATCCCTTCAAGTCCCTTACTTGATATGGTTTAGGTGAATCTATCATTATATCCCTTTGTTACTAGATGTCATGTTGGATCTAAGAGACATAGGCGATCATTCTCTTTACAATTCAACTTTATCAGGCCTTAGACATCTAAACTCTCAACACATAAGAGGAACAAATTCCATCTTGACTGTATACGCCTCTCACTATCACTTTATACTCCACCTGAGCTCATCCTTATGTACCATCTTTTACGAATAGCGAAGGGGAGAGTCAAAGTGTAATACTTGGTGAAAATCAAGACCCAGTATACATCTCAGGTCTAAGGATAATATGAAATTCTCCTTTACTCAAAATTACTAATGATCAGGTCCATTGACTCCATGTAGTAATATTGAGAGCGGGTCAGTCCAATATTCGTATCCCACAAATATCTATGAACCTTGGCAGCAAACCTATGCTCCATATTCATTCCTTATGAATATCCACCAATCCTAGTTCATAATAGTCTTGCTTCATATTTGTTCCCACAAATGTGATCGACTACGGACTTTTAGAATAAGATAACTTATTCATGGATTAAACATGCAA
This sequence comes from Bidens hawaiensis, assembly GCF_021521415.1. NCBI lineage: Eukaryota > Viridiplantae > Streptophyta > Magnoliopsida > Asterales > Asteraceae > Bidens > Bidens hawaiensis. Next base: position 664,371 of record NW_027491881.1, read on the forward strand.
AATTAGAATTTAACTCAAGATTCCATAATCATATAAAAGAGTTAAATTACAAAAGTCTTTTAAACGTAAATACAAAATAGATCAAATCCAATTACTAGAATATCGGAGTCCTAAGCCACTCGCATGACGCTCATGTTTCGGTCTTTCTAGGAGCTTCGTGAATGGATCCGCAAGATTTTGATCAGTTCCAACTTTGCGAATACATATCTTTCCTTTTTCAACTTCATCCCTTATGTAGTTGAATCTCCGCTCTATGTGCCTTGTCTTTTGGTGCGAACGAGGTTCCTTGATTTGTGCAATCGCACCCTCGTTGTCACAAAAGATTTCTAGGGGGTCTTGAATGGAAGAGACTACCCCTAGATCAGTAATGAATTTCTTCAACCATGCAGCTTCCTGAGCTGCCAATGAAGCGGCGATGTATTCTGATTCTGTAGTGGACAATGCTACCACTTCCTGTTTTGAGCTCTTCCAAGAGACAGCTCCTCCATTAAGAGTGAACACATACCCAGACTGTGATCGAGAATCATCTCGATCAGTTTGGAAGCTCGCATCCGTGTAACCTTTTATAGCGAGTTCCTCCTCACCAGATCCATATATCAGAAACATATCCTTAGTTCTCCTAAGGTATTTCAATATGTTCTTAACAGCCATCCAATGACTGTTTCCTGGATTCTGTTGGTATCTGCTTGTCATGCTCAAAGCGCATGACACATCCGGTCTAGTACATATCATCGCATACATGATGGATCCTATAGCAGAAGCATATGGGATTTGTTTCATCATCTCTTGCTCACCCTTTGAGCTTGGACATTGAGCTGAACTCAATATGGTCCCTCTTTGAATAGGTACAAAACCTTTCTTGGAGTTTTCCATCTTGAACCTTTTCAAGATCTTATCAATGTATGTACTTTGGTTCAAACCTATCAAGCGCCTTGACCTATCCCTATAGATCTTTATTCCCAAAATATAGGCAGCTTCACCAAGATCCTTGATGGAAAATCTACTTCCAAGCCAAGCCTTAACGCTTTCCATGGTTGGAATGTCATTTCCAAATAGTAGAATGTCATCGACATACAATACTAAGAAGGTAATTATACTCCCACTAGCTTTCTTATACACACAAGCCTCATCAGCGTTTTTGATGAACCCAAAACTTTTGATTTCTTCATCAAAACGATGATTCCAAGTTCTAGATGCTTGTTTCAATCCATAGATTGATTTCTTTAACTTGCATACTTTATTAGGATGTTTTGGATCGACAAAACCTTCAGGCTGAACCATATAGACATCTTCCTCAAGATATCCATTTAAGAAAGCGGTCTTGACATCCATTTGCCAAATTTCATAATCATAATGTGCAGCTATGGCAAATAATATCCTAATAGACTTTAGCATTGCCACAGGCGAAAAAGTTTCATCATAATCAACCCCTTGAGTTTGAGTGAAACCCTTAGCTACAAGTCTTGCTTTATAAGTATCCAAGTTTCCATGCATATCAGTTTTTCTTTTGAAAACCCACTTACTTCCAACAGCTTTGGAATTGAGTGGTGGTTCAACCAATTCCCAAACTTGGTTGTCATACATGGATTGCATCTCAACGTTCATGGCTTCAAGCCATTTGTCACAATCATTCTTGGACATTGCATCACGGTATGTGGTTGGTTCATCCGAATCTACCACGTAGCAACCTTCTATAAAAAATCCATATCTTTCAGGTGGATTGCTAACTCTACCAGATCTGCGAACGTTTTGTGTGTTTTGATCAACCACTTGATCACTTTCAACAACCTCTTGTTGAGTGCTAGTATCAACCAATTGTGTATCATCTTGTGGTTCTTGATCCTCATCAAGTTTCACTGTTCTACTATTAGTTCCTTCCTTAAGGAACTTAGTTTCCAAGAACTTACCCTTTCGAGCAATAATAACATTTTGCTCACTAGGATCATAAAAGTAATATCCTAAATCATCTTTAGGATAACCTATAAAGATACACTTAGTGGATCGGACTTCTAATTTGTTTGGGGTGTATTGCTTTACATAAGCTTCACAACCCCAAACTCTTAAGAATGATAGCGATGGAGCCTTTCCATGCCATACTTCAAAAGGTGTCTTCTCCACTTTCTTGGTTGGAGCCATATTCAATATGCGAACAGCGGAAAGTAAAGCATAGCCCCAAAATGATAGAGGTAAAGTGCTTCTAGCCATCATCGATCGAACCATATCTAATAGGGTACGATTTCTCCTTTCAGACACACCATTATGTTGTGGTGTTCCAGGTGGAGTAAGTTGTGAAATAATTCCACAACTCTTAAGATGATCTTGAAAAAACACCACTTAGGTATTCACCTCCTCTATCACTACGAAGTACTTTGATTGTGGTCTTGAGTTGTCTTTCTACTTCAGTTTTGAAGTCTTTGAACATTTCAAAAGCTTCATCTTTGTGTTTCATTAAGTACACATAACCATATCGACTATAATCGTCAATAAAGGTAATGAAGTATCTTTCACCATTCCTAGTCATTGGTCTAAAAGGACCACATACATCCGAATGTATGATACCCAATAATTCTTTTGACCTTTCAAAAGTTTTATTAAAGGGTTGCTTTGCCATTTTGCCTTGTAAACAAGATTCACATACATCAAATGAATCATACTCATTTGTTTCTAGAATACCATTCTTGCGAAGAGTTTGCATGCGATTCTTGCTTATATGTCCAAGGCGACAATGCCAAAGATAGGAATCACCCAAGTCCTTCTTGAGTTTCTTGGTGTTGACATTGTACATTGAACTACTATGTGACGCACCAATTTGATCTATTTCATATATACCATTTATGGGTATAGCTTTAAAATAAAATATGCCATTCATCAAAACATGAATATCATAATCAATAAACTTAAGATCAAAGCCACATTGTTTTAAAAGAGACACGGAAATAATGTTTCTCCTTAACTTAGGAGCATACAAAACATTCTTCAAAATTACTTCCAAACCACTTGGAAGCTTTAACAAGTAGTCTCCTTGGGCTTGGACTTCAACTCTTGCTCCATTGCCCATAAAGAGACTAATGTCCCCTTTGTTGAGTTGTTTACTTCTTTTGAACCCCTGCAACAAATTGCAAATGTGAGTTCCACATCCGGTATCAAGTACCCATGTATTTGAAGAAATAACATTTAGTTCAATATGTATAGTAAAGATAATACCTGAGGTATGCCCCGCATCCCTCTTATCTTTTAACGCATTGAGATAGGTCGGACAATTCCTTTTCCAATGACCTATCTCTCCACACTCAAAGCATGGATCTTGCGCCGCAACCTTTTGCTTCTTTTCCTTCGGTTTGATGGGCGTGATGGCTTTCCTCTTTCCCTTTCCTTGGACGTGGCCCTTGCCCTTAGCAACACTTGCTTTGGGGTTGGAGTTATGTCCCCTTTTTCCTTCATTGATTGTTAGAACGGGTAAAACCCTTTTACCCATTCCCGCTTCGGCCGTTCTTAGCATTGCGTGAAGCTCACCAATGCTTTTGTCCCATCCATTCATGTTATAATTCATGACAAAGGTTTCAAACCTTTTGGTCAAAGAGTTGAGGATCAAATCCGTAGCCAACTCATTAGATACGGGACAATTCAACCTACGAAGCTTTTCGATGTAGCTTTTCATCTTTAGGACATAAGATGAGACGCTTTGGGTTTCCTCCATACGACATGCATGAAACGCTCGAACCGTTTCGAAACGTTCCGCTCTAGCTTGTTGAAGGAACATTTCCTTCAATTGAGTTATCATGTCGTATGCCCCATGATGCTCGAAATCCTTTTGGATTTCGGGAATCATAGTCCCTAACATGAGGCAAGAGGCTTGCACCGAATCTTTGGTGTACTTGACCCAATCGTTATAAGCCTCCTCATCTTCCACGTTAGGCTCGTCGGGAATGGGATCATCTAAGACATATGATATCTCTTCTTGTTTGAGAACTATTCTCAAGTTGCGATACCAATCCATAAAGTTATTATGGTTTAGACGATCCTTTTCAAGGATGGTTCTTAAGGATAGGTTACGGGTGTTATGGGTAGAGGTGTTTGCATTGTTAGCGGCCATCTACAAAATTTAACAAAGTTTTATTTTAGTATTATAAACAATTTAATTATTAATACCCTTTTATTCCAAATTTTAAAATAATAATTAAATTCTAGAATCCAATGATAAATCAAATTTCGGTTAGGTGACCTTTATCCCGTTATTTGATTTAACAAGGTAGTCAACCTTGACAATTGCAACCCTTTGCAACTTCTAGAGGTATGGGACCATTCGAAATCCTTATTTCGTGTTGGCATGTTTATCCCATCAACACCATTGGATCCCATGCTTAGGTGACCTTTATCACATGGTTTCCAATTCAAGTCGTCCTACTTGTATAAACATGTAAGATTAACATACAAGTGGTTAGGTGACCTTTATCCCACAAATATGTTAATATTACCCTAAGTATATTAGTTTGCTCAAAATGGTTAGGTGACCTTTATCCCATTAAAAGTTTCCTAATACGTTAAGTGTCATACAAAAGGATGGTGTTAGACTTGTTTCTTTGGTAATTATGAAAAAAGGGATTTTAAATTTTTCAAATATTCTAGTTGAAAAACATTATGCCATATCCTAACATGCATTTAGAAATATGGCGATTTTGAAAACCAATTTTCAAGGTTCTAGTTATAATAAAACCAATTTTATTATAGGTGAGTGATCGCTTAGTTTTAATAAACCCATTTAATTAAACTAATTGACGCGATATTACCAAATATATATTAGAACCCGTTTTATGCTTGTTGTCGTTCCTATGTGACGGTTGGGTATCCTAATATCTATCAACCACACATTACATAAAGTAAAACAAACAACCAAGCATACACATGCAAAATATAGTCATAACCGAAAACCGCTAAATTTGACCATACTTGTTAGCCGAAACAAGTATAGGTCATAAGTCACACCTAAGGGACAAAACATGACACAAGGATGGAATGTTGACTCCCACTTGACCTTGCATCCAAATGCTTCAAGTATCCTCTCCAAGTTGTTGTGTTCTTGTTGGGCTTGTTAATGGGCTCCAAACTTCCAAAAGTCTTCTTGGGCCCAAGAGTGAAATTTATGGGCCTAATGGGCTTGAATCCCATGATGGGCCGGTGAGGCCCAACAAGCCCAAAATTTCGGTCCAAGGCCCAAATCCACCAATTCTTGCATCTTCAATTTTTACAAAATGTATCCTAATACATATTTTTCTAAAAAAAAGAAAATGCAACTAATCTATTTATTACATACCAATTTATGAATAAATAAATTACACAAGCCTAAGATTATGAATTATTACAACCATATTGAATAATAAACATAATCAACATACACAAACAACAATCAACACATCCAAGGTCTAGGTTTCGGTTATGACACATCCAAACATACCAAATGTTCTAAGCATGCAACCTAAGCAACCAATGCCCAAAATATCACAAAGACAAAAGGTGCCCCCCCCCCCCCAAGAGGCTACGGCCACCCCCCCCCCCCCCCAAAATTTACAATTTTGATATTTCAACATCCAAATGTTAAATGGTTTCCTAAGATCTTTCCATGCATGTCAAGATCTTACAAAACCATGAGGGGTAAAATCCACCAAATTTTCGGACCCTTTTTTTCACCCATGAAAAAACCCGAAATTTATGAACACAAAAGAAGCATAAGTCCTTGTAACCGGCTCTTGATGCCATTGTTGGATTTTATACAAGATTATCAAAGTTCAAGTTAACCATATTTAACTAGAAAACGCAACGGAAGCTTAGATTTTAAAACTTGTTATGAACATACCATTATGTTAAAACTAAAACCCGAAGACAAGGATCAAAATTACAAGAACAAGATGCTCACAAAATGTAAATTATACCTTCTTCTACCTTTAGAAGAACAAGAGGGTTGTTGAAGGGATGGTGGATGAATGACAAGCCTCCAAAGAAGAAGACCTCAAGAGTGTGATACCCCAAGCTATTTGTGACAACCCAAGTTGTTTTGCTAGGATTTATGAACACTTAACAAGCTCACAAAGACCCCTTTTTTTCTGCTGCTGCTGCCGTGGGTTTTTGAGAGAGAAAGAGAGAGAGTTCTTGCTTGTTTTACACTTGAAATTCAAAAAGGACAAGACACAAATGCATGTGAGTTGAATGGAGGATCAAAAAGAGAGCCCTTGTTAATATGCAAAGAGCATCTATATTTTGATTGGGTAAAACCACCACCCCCACATGGGTGGCCGGTTTTGTTTGTTTTTCTTTTTTTTTTTTTTTTTTTTGTATTTTGTTTTAACCATTTAAAACATCTCCATTCATTTTATAAAACTCATTTTTATAAAATGTACATACATTTATATATAATTATTTAACCAATTAAATAATTAATTTATATAAACAAATTATCCAGATAATTTATTTAAATCCTCAAGTGTGTTTGTTTAGAAAACCAATTTTCTAAACACGTAGTGTTCGGTATTCGTTTAAATGATCAAATCATTAAAGGAATACATTTGGTGTTGTCTAGCTTGTTATTGGGTATGACCCGACTTGGATCAAACACAGTTAGCCACATTAGTATAAGTATGTGTCTCGGGTATACGTAATTCCAACACTAACATCATTGCTTAATTGCTTGATTATGAGTATTATCTGATCATTTGATGTTATTAGGATATGCTAGACCTTGAATGTTAGTAATGTCTGATTGTCTTGATGATGTTGTGTTTGAATAAGATTTGATTATGTTACAACTATTTGTGGCAAAATGAGTTTTATGTCAAAATTAAATGATAAAATGAATTTTTCTAATGAATTTTGCATAATCACTTTATTTTGGTCAAAACATGAGGAAGTTGTTAATGGTGCAGAGATATGATAAGACTATTCAGTTCAAGCTTTATAGAAGCTTAAAAGAAGGGTTTTTAAAGGAAAGATTCAAGTAGTTATTCTTGCTGAAAATCATGTCATTTGCCCAGTTGGAAGGACATGCACCTGTGTATGTTTGGTCCTAAAATCTGTATAGATTCAAAGGATAGCCATTAACCTGAAAACTGAAAGCATTTGGGGCACTTGTAACTTGTTTTCTATTCCTTCACTTAAAACTATGCCAATAGCTCTAACTTTGAAAGGACATATATTCACATGTATGTTTGGTCCTGTTGACCACTTATGGTCAAATAAAATAGCCATTTACCTGCCAATTAAGAGAAATTGAGGTGACAGAATATTAAACTGAACTTATAATGGAAAATTATAGTACATTGATTACTTAGCCAATCATATGGATTTAATAGGCTGAAAGGACACTTAGTATATTCATTAACATGTATGGTTGCTGTTAGTGCACGGATTTGCGTCTTGAGCCTTAGTAATTATAGTTAACGTATTTGTTTTATATTTAATGTAATAATTAGTTAAGTTATTGTTTAGTTCGTTATATGTAGGGTCCAGTTCTCTAGGGGATGTTAGCGAACTAAGACTTAAGTTTATTCCCTGCTGATTCGTTAGGGAATGTTAACGAATCAGGGGGTGTTTCGTCTGATTTATGTATGTAATGAAGTAGCGTCTGGTTCGCTAGGGGATGTTAGCGAACCAGACCTATCTTCTATATATAGTGAACACTGTTCACGTTTAATTTAAGCGTTGAGAGCTAATTAACAAAACTCTGTCCAGATTATCTCTCTCAATCTTCATCCTGATATTATACAATTACTATTATATATATACTGATAATACATACACGCATACAACACTGAATCAAAGATAATTATGAGCTAGATCTATAGTTAAGGTATTAATCTATTATAAACAGATCTGAGATCTGTTAATTGTTATTGGATTGATAATTTCAGGTTCCAACAGTTGCTTTCCCATGATGTGTAAAATCCAAGGTGATATAAACATAATGAATATGCTAATCTTTATGTGGAGATACATAGTTGTTTTTGCATGTCTCAAGATAAATCTCTCCAAATGATATGCAGAAAAGTGATTACCCAGTCATACACAAGCATGTCGTCATTTGGTCAACCCAAAAAGGAAACATCTTTAAATATGACAAAGAACATGCTTTAGAAAAATTGAGAAAATATCAAAAACAAGAGGAAGAATGAATAAATCAACCAAAAGTTGATATGTGTTTTAAATATTTTATCAAACAAGAGGGTTACAAACAGAACTACAAAGATGTTGACTAAATCTGTCTCATCTTGAATGAAAAGCCTGTTATTTAAATAGTAAGTCCAACGTTCAACCTCTATATATGTTTGAAAATGAAAAATACAAAAAGATCCAATAAGTTATGTCATATAAAAACAAATTTTTGACCAAATACAGGAGGTTGGAGTCAAATTGGGTTGATCTGGGGAAAGCCAAATAAGCTTTGAGAAGAGATATGAGGCATCATAGCACAGTGTTGACCATTAATGTATTATGCTACTAAATGAACCTTAATCATATCACCTAAGAGATGAAATTCATGCTAAGTCTAGACCTGTTGTTAAACTATCTATGTTGTCATAAAAATGTTGAGAATGAAGTATTGAGAAAGCTACTTAGTCAATATGATCCCATTCTTGAGATCTTTTCAGAAATAGAAGAATTTTCTTTGAATAGAAATACAACTGAAATTTGATCTCTAAATGCACCATTTGCTCTTAAACTATAATCTTTAATGAAAAATATAATCTGGCAAGTGGTTTAAGTCAAAAAGAGTTTCCTTTTTCCTAAAATGGTTTGAATAAGTATTTTCGGGCAAGGTTTGATGTTTTCAAACCTTCCCGAGCATAAAACCGTTAATATATATTTTCGGGCAAGGTTTGATGTTTTCTAACCTTCCCGAACACAAAATGGTGCATTAAGTAATTTCGGGTAAGGTTTGATGTTTTATAACCTTTCCGAGCAAGCTTAGTCACTTTGAACTAAGTTTATGATTTTCGGGCATGATTTAAAGTGTTTACACTTTCCGGGTAGAGTACACTACTGTACTAATCTCCCGAGCAAGCTTGAAGTCTTGAGATGAATATGTGGTTTAGCTAGCTTTTAACAAGGATTTCTTGTTCCGGGCAAGCTTTGCATCTTATATGCTGAATGATATACCAAGCAAGCTTTGTGAACTAAGCTTTAGTACACAGAGCAAGCTTTGTGTTCTTAAGTGATTATATTGAATATGTTTTTCTTTGAAATTACAAGTGTTTCCGGGTAAACCTTGTTTTCTGGGCACACTTTATATGTCGGGCACACTTTGAAGATTCAAACGTTCCCTTAATATACTTGGGTAATTTCACTGATTTTCCGAGTACACCTTGTGCTATGAGATCTCTTGCACACTGTATTCTTTTTCGAGCATACTTTGCATCAAAGTATACTTGACTGATTACTTATAAATTGTAATTGACCGAGTAAGGTTTGTGATTAAGTGAACTAACTGAGAAAGATAAGTAAATTAGTTATATGTTATATGGGGATCTTAGTTGATTCCTAGTAAGGTTGCATGATTGATGTGTTATTTTTGATTAATGTCTCTTGTGATTTAGTTCTCAAGAAATCTTGTATTTCAAGTAAGCTTTCTTCATTTTAACTTCTAATTTATACCAACTTATAATCGGGTAAGCTTTGAGTAAGTGGAGTATACCGAGTAGACTTTGCAAAAAATTACTTTTCCGAGCAAGGTTTGCTAAACTTAAATATTAAAGAGTTGGATGTTTTCAAATGTTTTTAAAATATCAAGTGGATAATGTTACTGTTTGACAGCTAATAACTCACTAAATGACAAAAAGCATTTAAAACCCACTTTTCAAAAGGTATATAAGGGGAGTGAGAGACGGTTTATACATTATTTTTCCCTCTCTCTCTCCTTCCACCGATTACTCTAAGTAATATCAAACCGACTCATCGCATTCGATTAATCCTAACCCTAACTTTACCAGCCCACTAATTCCGACTCGTTAAGCAATAATTACTTATTTTCCGACCACGATTAGATGAGTATGGGCTTCGATTATGTATTTGATTACTAACACTCTGTTTTTTGTGTAGGTTATTAATTTGTCGAAGATCAGGTTCTTAATGAAATTTCTCTCTTTCTTCTTCAAATTTATAACCTGAAATTGCTTAAAGTAATGAACTTTTATGCTAATTTCACTTTGAATATGTTTGATTGTGTTGTTCAGATATGGCAGAAGAAGAAGATCAACCCAAATATGTCTTTGAACAGAAGCACAATATGTGTGCACTGTTGCAAATCACTCCTGACATTGAGCAGGTGTCTAGGATGATTACATGGATGTCAAGATCTAATGTGAGTTTTGCTCTCAAAGAGTGCCCAGTCATTTATAGAAATCATTCACTCGATTTCTAGCGCTCAGCAAGACTGGTTGATGATATAAATGGTCGAAGAATAGAAGCGACAGTTGCAAGACAAGAAATACAGATAACTGAAAGATTGATCAGACGATGCTTGCAGTTACACGATGACGACCATAACCCTATCAATTTCAACCCTAATCACCTACTGAGAATCTTTGAGCAAACGATGGGATATCAGGGAACAGTACATGATGGGCAATTTCAAAAGGGCATGTTCCCTATGCTGTACAGATTTTTAATTCATCATGTGATTCAGGGGTTTGCCCCGAGGAAAGGATCGTGGACTCTGATGAGTCGTGACTTAGTAAATGCTAATGTTGCTATCATATATGATCTACAATTCAACTTTTCCAAGATGATATTTGAAGGAATTGTAGGAAATTTGAAGAAGGCTGAAGTGGAAAGATTCCTACAATATCCCAGATTTCTATAGATAATCTTCAACAGGGAGTTACAAGACTTACCCACAATTGGCATTACTCATTTGCTACAGAATCCCAACACATTTAGAAGAATTGTAAATCCGGGAAGGGCAAACAGATTTAATCCAAACATCCCATTTGAGATTTTGCCATGGTTATTGAACCATGACTTGGAGATTATGCCAGTACCTGAGTTGAGCTCAGATGAGGAAGAATGGGATGATGCTGAAGGTGATGATGATGATTCTGATGATGAAGATAATGATGATGATGGAAATGAAGGAGGGGCTGGAGTAGCCATGGAAGTTGATGTACTTGATCAGGGGGGGAACCAACCGATACCAACTCCACCATCCACACCTTTAGCCTCACAACCTCTTATACCATCACCACCACAATCACCACCACAAACACCAACACCCATCTTATACCAATCACCACATGTACCACCACAACCATAAGACCACACCACTCAATCCCCAACCCAAACCTTAACCTTGAGCCATCCTGAAACATCAACTCATATATCCCCAACACCACAAACACCACCAACCAACAGCCCAATTCAAACATAGTCATTTATTCCAAGCCCACCTCATACACAATCACCACCCCAACCCATTATCCAAACTCAAATCGTAAACCAAGAACAATCTGAACATGAACCTTTCTCTACATCACCACCTACAACCCCGCATACTGAAACAGACCTTTTTCAAAGAAATTTGGATTTAATGAAAGAAAATGTTGAACTAAAGAAGAGGAACGAGGAGTTGACAATGGAGAATGTGATGTTGCTAGATCATTTGGTCCGAGAAAAATTGAGAATTCAAACCCTGGAGCAGGAGGTTGAGAAAACCTCAGCTGCCCCAAAACAGGGGGAGAATATAAATGTGCCAATTGATGCCATGGAGAATGTGGAGATTGAAAAGGGTACAAATAATGAGACTGTTGATGGTTTGAAATGTATACTGAATGCTTATGATGATGATGAGATGTTGGTACATGATGTCAGTAGTTCAGTATCTAGTGTCTGTAATCGTGTTAGTTGGTTTTGTTTTTGTGTTTTAGTTAAGTTGTCTCACAAGTTCGCCTGATATAAGCGAACTTGTGGACAAGCGAAGTTATTGACAACTTCGCCTAGTCTGTTAGGCGAAGTTGTCGATAACTATATATGTTTGGCTACGACTTATGTTTAACAAGTTTTTCAGAACGTGTAATTGTGATTTGCATATCACGTGTTAAAGGAGTTGCAATACAACGTGTCTTTTGAGTATTGTAACGTGTATTTGTGCTTGGTTTTAACGTATATCGCATCGAACACTCGTATCGTCTTACGTAGGGTTTCCGCACCTACGTAGTACGAGATACTTCCGTGTAGATCCGGCTGGGAACTTACAAGTGGTATCAGAGCCTTAGGCTCTTATGCTATGGTTCGAGATCTGCGTTTTGGTGTTTCTGGCACGTTTCTGATGCGTTTTTGGCTGAACAGCCGCCGCAGGCAAAGTTATTTGGTTCAGGCGAAGTTGTCGCTTAAATTTTAGGGTTTATGCGAAGTTAGCAGCCAGGAGAAGTTATAGCCAGGCGAAGTTAATGAGGGGCGAAGTTGATTTTTAGGCGAAGTTGACTTTGGGCGAAGTTAAAAAAAATATTAAAAAAAAATTTGGAGTTTTCTTCCGAATGGCCTGGTATACACGATTATTGTGAGACCGAAGATGTTGTTCCGTCAACGAGTGAAACTTGGTATCTCTTGGTCTTACGTGTGAAAAAATACGGGTCAACTCTGGATATGGAGTTGAAGTTGTGAATGGGATGTTGATTGAAACTGGATATTGACACATATTTGGGTGTTTGTGGGCAAAGAAATTGTTGTTGTTCGAGGTTGACCAACTGAAGAAAGTCTAATCGAACTGATGGTTTTCGTCATTACTGGATTGCGGTCAGAGCATATTATTTATGTTATTTTCAAGGCGTTCGAGAATTGGATCCTGAAACGTAATGCTTATTTATTAAAGTGAAAATTTTGGAACAAGTTGGATTTAATCGGGAATTAAAGTGTTTATGTTCTTGATCGTTATCCCTGGTGATTGAAGATGCTTCGGATTAATTAATGGTCATGTGTGTTAGATTCTGTCAATGTGGTTTTGTGATGAAATTGATCACTTGATGTTGAGTAGTTGAAGATTGAACATTATCTTACTATACAATTCCGACGTGTTGGTGAAGTTGTGGAGGGAGCACAACTTCACGTGTTGGTGAAGTTAGAAGAACTTCACGTGTTGGTGAAGTTAGAAGAACTTCACGTGAGTGGTTGAGATGATTAATTAGGCACGAGGATGCATGCATGTAAAAGACCTCAATCATTATAGTCGGAGAAGCTTACACTGAAAGGGAGATCTGATATGGAAGACGCCGGGTGATTGGTAGATTTTTGAAGCTACAAGACAGTTTTAGACACAGCTGGTTGAAGACAGGATGGATGTTGCATGTATGTGTGAAGTTCAAGTTTGAAGATCACAGTGCAATCGAGTCCTACAAGAAGAAGCAAACAGAAGATCATCAGTTAAGAGGGAGTCTGTTGGTGCATGTTTTGTAACAGATGATCTTTTGAGTTTGTTAGAATTGAGAGCAACGGTCAAAGGGGAGTCTGTTGGTGCATTTTGTGACCGTCACTATGCAATTCTGATCAGCGGAGACGAAGTGACGAAATTAGAACAACTTCGCCATAGGCGAAGTTATAACAACTTCTGCCATAGGCGAAGTTAGAACAACTTTGCCTATTGGCCCAAGCCCAAGCCCGCGAAGTTGTTTATATATATATGTGTGTGTGTCTTGTTTAGGTTTGGGTATTCAGAAAAGTCAGAGTGTTTTGTGTGTTAAGTTCAATTGTCTAGTGAGAAACAGAGAGGGAGAGTCGTGTGGGACGACCCGAGGTAGAGCTCACCTCGGGTCGGTCGTGTCTTTGTTTGTGTTCGGTTTGTAACGTGGTTTGGTTTTATATAAAAGATCTGCAGATTTGTTTATCCCGTTCGTGTGTTTGTTTATGTGTAATCGTGTTCTTCGTCTTCTACACCATTAAATGAGTCTAGGAGGATTCCGCACTTCTAGACCTCGTGCGGGGCGATGTTATAACAACTTCTCCATAGACGAAGTTAGAACAACTTCTGCCATAGGCAAAGTTAGAACAACTTCGCCTACTGGCCCAAGCCCAAGCCCGCGAAGTTGTTTATATATATATATATGTGTGTGTGTGTGTCTTGTTTAGGTTTGGGTATTCATAAAAGTCAGAGTGTTTTGTGTGTTCAGTTCAATTGTCTAGTGAGAAACAGAGAGGGAGAGTCGTGTGGGACGACCCGAGGTAGAGCTCACCTCGGGTCGGTCATGTCTTTGTTTGTGTTCGGTTTGTAACGTGGTTTGGTTTTATATAAAAGATCTGCAGATTTGTTTATCCCGTTCGTGTGTTTGTTTATGTGTAATCGTGTTCTTCGTCTTCTACACCATTAAACGAGTCTAGGAGGATTCCGCACTTCTAGACCTCGTGCGGATCTCGTATTGATCAAACACCCACTTTTCAAACCCTTTTTAACGTGTTCGTAACTAATGTGGTCGTCGAGATCTCTTTAGTTACATGTTTTTATTGTCCACAATCACCAAATTCACCAAACAAGCATCGAGTGGCCTACTAAACTGTCGCCGTTTCAGTTAAGGTGAAGTTATAGTTTAGGCGAAGTTGTTCTCAACTTCGCCTTAGGCTTAACTTCGCCTGCTGCTTTAATTTTTAACTAATCAGGGGCGAAGTTGTTCAAGGGGCGAAGTTATGGTTAGGCGAAGTTATCCTTAACTTCGCCTTAGACTTAACTTCGCCTTGTGCTTTTCATATTATTTTAAAGTTAATATGTTGTCAGGCGAAGTTATTGTATAGGCGAAGTTGTGCTCAACTTCGCCCTATGTCTAACTTCGCCTTCACACTAAATTTTCTCGTAACTTCGCTCATGGTAATAGACGAAGTTATGATTTGCTTTGACGATTTTCTAACTTAGTCCGTTTGTTATGCAGATACGGCAGCTGTAGCAGGAGCCGGTGGTGCTGGTGGTGACGAAGGTGGTAATAACGACCGTCAGTTCTTTCCGGGGCACAATATGTACATAACACTGGACCCGGATGCTAGCGGTGTTGATGATTATCAAGAGATCATCACTTTTCTCATTCGCTCGCGTATCTTCCATGCTATTACTACAACTCTGCCCATTTCTCTGCCGAACATAGAAGACTTCTGGCAGACGGTTGAATACGATTGTAGAGTCGAACCGCCAGTCATGCGCGCCACAGTTAACAATCAAGAGGTGCAGTTCTCATCGGAACAGATAAGGGTCGCCTTGCAGTTTGGGAATGAGACAAGAGATGATCCTACAGACTTTGTTGCTCCATTCAGATATGGTGCTTTTTTAAGAATGGGCTATTCTGGTCCATTGGGTGACACTCAGAGACGTAAGGGATTTTTGTTGGATCAATGGCGTTTTCTCATGCATGTAATGATCGTATGCATGTCGGGTTGTAAGGCTGGTACGGACGGGATGGGTGCGACGATGCAGTCGGCAATGACAGCACTGACTTACAACAAGCGTTACAGCTTCAGTCAGATGGTGTTTTATGAGATAGACCGTCAGAGACGTGCGGTAGCTCGTGAAAGATACTTGATGTATCCAAGATTCTTGCAAATGATCTTGAATCATGTGGCACCTACGCTACCTCAGCGCCGTCCCATTCGATATGTAGAGAGCGTTAGCAAGAGGATATTCGCACAGTGCAGAGCGTCGAGTGCTCGAAGTAAACCAGAGCTTCGTCCACGACATACTCCGCTTTTTGGTTATTTGATCAACCCGGCGTATGTTGCTCCTCATGGGGACGAGTTTCGGGATCCGGCACCGCAACAGGCTGTTGGTTCCCAACCACCACCTGTGGTACAGCAAGCATTGCCTGCTACTCCTGTTGTGGCACCGGAGGAACAAGTAGACCTTGAAGCTGCTTTTGGTGGCCAAGGATTTTTTGATATGGAACGAGTTGATCCTGAGGCAGAGGTTCAGGTCTCAATAGCAGAGGTTTCTGGTGTTGAAGTATCAATGGTAGCTACGTCTGTAGCTGATTCTGAAAGAACCGACTCTGACTCCTCAGCTGATGATGTTGCTGAAGCAAGACAGATACTGGTCGCCCAAGAAAGAATTCATGGAAAAAGAAAGAAAGATATAGATGACGGTGAGTCTGATTTTGAGGAGGAGTTGGGTCGTTTGATTCGTCGATCTAAAAGGGTTAGAACTGGTGAAGGATTGGGAGCTGGTGAAAGCTCGAGGGTGGTTCGTTTCTCTCCACCCGCCTTATCTGGTATGACTATGGTCCCTGCGTCCATGACTGTGACAGGACCAATCACCTCGGATGTTCCCGTGGTATCTACATCATCTACATTTGGCATTCCACCCACTACTTTTCAGTTTTCGGCTCCAGAAATTGTTGCTTTGCCACCTCCTACACTTACTCCATCGGAGGTTGTTGCAAGATTCGTTGAGTCGACACTGGTTGCCACTGCAGGGTTATCTGTTACAATACCACCTGCGGTTACTTTTCAACCTGTTTCTGATGTTCCGGCTACCTTGGGAATCCCTCCTCCGCATGCTCAAGACACTTCTCATATGAGGTTTGATTTTGATGCAACTTTATCTGACTCAGACAGGATAGCAGCTCTTGAGAGGGTCGTGGCAGAACAGTCAAGAATCAACCTGATCCAGACCCACGCTATTCAGCGCCTTGTTGCAGAGAATCAGATTCAGTCGTCCCTCCTCATTGAACACGGTAAACTTTTTGATGCTTTAAAACAGTTCTTAGCATCTCAGGGGGAGACGAGCTGCAAGGGCGATGAGTTGCGGACGAAGAAGGGTAATGATAGAGACGATGATCCCAATGCATCGAAAGGTGCAGGTGGTGAGTTGCCAAGAACTGAACAAGCTCTTGGGACTTCCACATCTCAGGGGGAGTCAGCTGGTGCAACAGGTGAATCAGGGGGTGAAGATGTGGTGGTAGTGGATGATGAGAAGGTGTTGGATGATGATATTGTAGGTGACGACGACGTGTTACTGGCTGAAGAGATTGAAAAGATAGGAGCTGACATTGTAATTGATAGTGAGATTGAAGAGGGAGAGATTGTGGAGTAAAATGTTGAGCATGAGATTCCGGAAGTTGATAAGACAAATGTGGGTCATGATATGGGAAGTGATGAGACTGAATGGGAAGAGCAGCCGAAATGGAAAGAAGAATGCGCTCAATGGTTCGTAAAGACAAAGAAACTGGCGGTTCCTACTATGTTCAAGAAGAGTTACAACATCAAAGGGAGATGATATAATTTTTCAAGTCTACAACTTCGAAAGAAGTCTCTATACAATGTTTCTAAGAAAATTGATCCAACCTTGGAAAGTGATACACAAACTATTTCTGTGTGCTTAACTAGTGAAATTATTAGGCCTAAAAAACTCTAGAACAGTCATTGTATGTTATGGTAGCTTTTTATGGTGCGTAAAAGTTAAAGTGATACTAACTAAATCTTCTCGATTTAAAGGGAAGACTCATAAAAAGTTGTGTATGTCTCCATATACATCTTTCCGAATGATAGGCAAAAAAGTGATTACCCAGTCATACACGAGCCCGTGAGTGCTCTGATTCCCAAGAAAATAGTGTGTCAAGTACCTGCAGTGATCCAGATTCGGGACTTGCAGTAGTCTACTGTTTGAAGCTATGTAAATCTTTATTATTTAAAAAAAAGTATAAAAGAGTAATGATAATATGGCTAGGATTATTGGAAAGATCGTGTAGAAAGAAAGTATAAAAGAGAAAAAGTTCGAGTTGTTAAAGCCGCAGAGAGGGAAGCTAGTTGAGGATAAAGACAGAGGTATGAGAGCTGATGGAAAACCTTGGATGGTAATGAAGTATAAGCCAATCCTGTGTTTAAAAGAAGTGCCGATGAAACAAATGCCCAAGGATGTCTTAAAGAATCTGAAATGGTGGTATGTCGATAGTGAAACAGCTGAAGCGGCGATGGAGGATGAAGATGAACAAGAGTTGCTGAGAGTGTATGATCCAATGCATTTGGTGAATTTGTCTCAAGCTGACTTGCAGGTGCTGAACGAGAAAAAGATATTCTATATTCCTGCATAGAAAGAAGAAGCCAAGAAATACCAGAGAGTTGTCTCTGCCTGTATAAGACAGGGAGTTCATGCTTGAAGACGGGTGACTCGAGTTTTGGGATTACACGACACGTGATTGAAGTTAGAGATATGAAGCTACTGCCAAGGGGGAGTCTGTTGGTACATGATGTCAGTAATTCAGTATCAAGTGTCTGTAATCGTGTTATTTGGTTTTGTTTTTGTGTTTTAGTTAAGTTGTCTCACAAGTTCGCCTGATATAAGCGAACTTGTGGACAAGGGAAGTTATTGACAACTTCGCCTAGTCTGTTAGGCGAAGTTGTCGATAACTATATATGTTTGGCTCCGGCTTATGTTTAACAAGTTTTTCAGAACGTGTAATTGTGATTTGCATATCACGTGTTAAAGGAGTTGCAATACAACGTGTCTTTTGAGTATTGTAACGTGTATTTGTGCTTGGTTTTAACGTATATCGCATCGAACACTCTTATCGTCTTACGTAGGGATTCCGCACCTACGTAGTACGAGATACTTCCGTGTAGATCCGGCTGGGAACCTACATGAGGATAGTGAAGAGAGGAGAATGGAGGATGTTGATTATGAAGCAGATTCTTCTGATAAAGGAGAACAAAATTATGGTGTAAATGATGAAGTAATGAATGTGATATGGAGAGAAGAGGATGAAGAGGATGATGGGGAGAGAAGGGAGAAGGAGAATGTAAATGAAACTGAAATGATGATCAATGAAGAAAATGTGGTTCTTACTGATGAGGCAACTGATGTCTTAACTGGCATTCAAACTGAGGAACAAACTTATGTAATAAATGAGGAAGATGCTACTACTGAGGAGTTAATACTTACTGACTCTGAACAACATGAAAGCTCCAAGACTGTAAAGCATGATGAGGAAATGGATGAGTTAGACAGAGATATTGATGATTTCCCTCCAGCGAATGAAGAAGAATTGAAGAAAATACTGGACAAGGGATAGGAAAAAGTCACTGAAGAAGAGCCTGTTAAGGCAAATCCTGAAAAAGAAATTCTATTTAAAGATGATGAAGAAGCTTTTGCTGCTGTAAGGAGGAAACTGGAGAATATTGTGAGAGAAACAAGGGAGAGGGAGATATTGGCCCAAACCTTGTCTCCTGAAGAATTAGCAAAGAAAGACGCACTGATCACTCAAGCTAATGTGGCCAAAATAATAAATGAAAATGAAGTTGAGGATCATATTGTAATTGAAGCCTTGATAAATCTGAGAAGGGATGAGGAGGTTGACAATTCCCTAGCCATAGTTGTGAGTATGTTTGCCCAAAAGGATCCTGAACCTGAAAAAGAATCTCAACTGGAACCTGAGAAGGAACCTGAAAAGGAAAATGAAGAATCAATTGAAGAAATGTTGGCTAAAGCCTCAAGAGCATGAGAATGTGGGCAGATTTGAAAAGACATATTCTAGAAAGAGAAAAGCCACTGATCAAGGTATGAGGGAGGATCCGAAAACCAAGAAAGGAAAATGGGATGAAAAGAAAAAATGTTATGTAGAAACTCCTGATGATGAAGATAGTCCAATCAGAGCAATTCCATTGCAAACTTTGAAACAAGGTGAAAAGCTGCCTGGTGTTCCAGATTTTCCATGTGTTGATACAACACCAGAAACTCCAACTCCAGATGAACCCAAAATTGATGCAGTAAATGAATCAACAGAGGAGGAGGTTGAGTCTGATGAATCTGATAATAATGATGACAATGATGGAAAAGGTGCTGAAGCTGCCAGTGTTGTGTCCCCACAAGTCACAATGACTAATGAGCAAAGGGCAAACATTGAGCTGAGTATGTTGGAAGCTAAAAAGAAACATCCATTGGTTATGAAACTCAGGAGCTTTGGTATAAGTTTGGAAACTTTGGCTGATTTGGATGACAATCAGTTGCAAAAGAGATTAGATAAGGAGAGATATGAGATTAAGAAAAGAATGGAACAAAAGAATAGATATGCTCTAAAATATAGAGAATGTCTAAGAAAGCATGGATATTCTGAAAAAGATCTGACACACTTCAAGATTGACAAGCTTCAAGATCTTTACAATAGTGAAAGAGAAAAGGTAAAAGAAAAATTTGTAAAAGAACATGAGGAAGATGAAAAACTAAAAGCTTTAATTGAAAAATATGGAGGAAAGTGTGGATACCTGTTGGAAAGAGGAACGTGTAGGTTCCCTGGACGGATCACACGAGATATCCCGATATACACAGGTGCGGAATCCTTGTGTAGATCGTTACGGACGTAGAATATAATCACACAAACACACGTACACACGATACGAACAAAACTCACGTTATATTGATAACTCGAACCGTGTTACTTACAGACTCACGTCAATAGACTCACGTAAACTGAACTCGATCAACCAAAACACTAACTGACCAACTGATTAACTGATTAACAGTAAACCCGTAAACTATTTAAATACACGACAACTTCGCCTCAGGCGAAGTTGTCTATAACTTCGCTCGTTGAACAAGTTCGCCTAGGCGAACTTGTCAACAACTTCGCTTGGTTAACAAGTTCGCCTAAGCGAACTTGTCAACAACTTCGCTTCTAAACAAACAATTACATAAACAATATTACAGACTCGATTACAGACATTAGACATATGAACTACTGACATCTATGCACCAACAGACTCCCCCTTGGCAGTAGCTTCATATCTTGATCTTTCAGCTCTTGTCTCGTAATCCTGTATCTTCAAGCGTGCACTCCTTCTCTCACACACACCGTGACTACTCGCTGATATTTCCTTGCTTCATCCTTCCAAGCAGGAATATAGAATATCTTCTTTTCGTTCAACGTTTGCAAATCAGCTTTCGATAAGTTAACAAGATGCATCGGGTCATACACCCTCAGCACTTCTTGTTCATCTTCGTCTTCCATCACGGCTTCTGCAGTCTGGCAATCAACGTACCACCATTTTAGATTCTTCAACACATCTTGAGGCATAATCTTCATTGGAACCTCCTTGATGCATCGGATCGGTTTGTACTTCATCACCATCCATGGCTTGCCATCTGCTCTCAATCCCCTCTCTGTATCCTCCACGAGCTTTCCCTTCTGTGGCTTTAATAGTTCAAACTTCTTTTCTTTTACGCCTTCTTTCCACACAATCTTCTCAATCATTCTTGCCATATTGTTGTCACTTCTGTTTATCAGGCCCAACCTGCCCAAATCTTTCACCTCGCATTCCGGCAACGTATTGAGAGATCTCAACATTCTCTTGAAGTATTGAATGCCATCATAACGCTTCACCACAAACAACTTGATCTTTTCATCATAAATCCAACAGATGATTCCCTTTTTCGACTCCGCATAGCCTTTGATGTTATAACTTTTCTTGAACATGGCTGGAACAGCAGGCTTCTTGGTCTTAATAAACCAATGAGCACAGCCTTCCTTCCACCTAGGCTGCTCCTCCCACTCAGTCTCATCCATCTCAACACTCACATCGGCTTTCTCAACCTCAGGGATCTCGTGTTCAACGTTTTCTTCTACTATCTCCCCCTCTTCTATTCCATCTTCAATCTCAATCTGCTCACCGATCTTCTCAATCATATCATTCGCAGCACATCTTCATCAAACAGAACATCGTCACTGAACATGTCATCGTCCAGCTCTTTCAGCGCATCTATCACATCATCTTCAACTAACACCACATCATCACCAGAACCACCAGCCACGTCAGTAGACTCCCCCTCAGCTGTGGAAGTACCAAGAGCTTCAGAAGTTCTTGGCAGCTCACCACCTGCATCTTTCGATGCATTGGGATCATCGTCACGGTCATTCCTCTTCTTAGTTCTGAGCTCGTCGCCTTTACAGCTCATCTCCCCCTGAGATGCCAAGAACTCCTTCAAGGCATCTATGATTTTCCCATGCTCAACCAGGAGGGATGCCTGTAGTTGATTTGCTTCCACTAGGCTTTGAATAGTCTTCGATTGTTTTGCCACGATCCGCTCTAGTGAAGCTATTCTCTCTGTGTCTGACATTGGCGAAGGCGAGACTCCAGAAGCAGGCGTAACCGCAGGTGGTACCATAGCTGATAACCCTACAGCTGTGACGACCGTTGACTCCACAAAACGAGCAGCTACCACCGATTGAGTAAGCGTTGGCGGTGGTAGAGACACGATCTCCGGAGTCGACGTCTGGATGGTAGCGGTGGATGGAATGCCAGCCGTTGATGTAGCCACCACGGGAACATCCGCAGCGCTTGTACTCGTCACCTGTATAGAAGAAGGAACAATGGACATACCAGACAGTGCGGCCGGAGCAAATCGTACGGTCCTTGAAGTCTCTCCAGCTCCCATGCCAGCACCTGTCCTCTCCCGTCTTGATCTTCTTATTAGCTTATGAATGTCCTCTTCTTCTTCCGACTCATCATCATCCTCTGTTCTCTTCCTCTTCCCAATCGTTCTTTCTCGAGACACCATCAACCGTCTCCCCTCATTCATAATCTCATCCAGATCGGAGTCAACCATCGACGTAGCTGCTCTAGTCATACTCACACCCGAACCCTGTGCAGCCGAGACCTGCACCTCTTCAACTTGATCCATGTCAAAGTAGCCTTGACCTCCAAAAACAGCGTCAAGGTCTATATCCTCAGCAGTTGATGCAACAGGCACAGCAGGAGCAGGTACAGCTTGAGTTGCTCTTGCCTGTTGCGGTTAAGGATCTCTGAACTCGTCCCCACCAGCAGGAACATACTCTGGGTTGATTAAAAACCCAAATAGAGGAGTATGCCTGGGACGATGTTCAGGATTGCTCCTCGCACTTGACGTGCAGCATTGAGCAAAGATACGTTTGCTCACTGATTCGACGTATCTGATCGGGCGTCTCTGAGGTAGACTCGGAGCCACATGGTTCAATATCATCTGTAGAAAGCGTGGGTACATGATGAACCGCTCCCGAGACATCGCCCGTCTTTGTCTATCAAGCTCGTAAAAGACCATTTGACTGAAACTATAACGCTTGTTATAGGTCAGTGCAGTCATGGCAGACTGCATGGTCGCACCCGTACCGTCTGTGCCCGCCTTCCTCCCCGACATGCACACGATCATAACGTTCATGAGGAAGCGCCACTGATCTAGAAGGAAACCCTTCCTCCTCTGGGTGTCTCCTAATGGACCAGAGTAGCCCATTCGAAGAAAAGCTCCATCACGAAAAGGAGCTACGAACTCTGTAGGATCGTCTCGAGTCTCGTCTCCGAACCGTAGCGCCACCCGGATCTGTTCAGAGTTGAACTGAACCTGTTGATTGTTCACCGTAGCTCTCATCACCGGGGGCTCAACACGGCAATCATATTCTACCGTCTCCCTGAAGTCTTCGATGTTCGGTAGAGATATCGGCAGTGTGTTGGTGATGGCATGAAAAATCCTCGAGCGCAAGAGGAAAGTGATAATTTCGCGGTAGTCGTCCACACCGCTCGCCTCCGGGTCAAGAGTGATGTACATATTGTGACCCGGGAAAAACTGTCTCTGATTGTCACCATCATCGCCTCCTGCACCACCAGCACCCGCTATGGCAGCCATATCTGCAACAAACTAACCAAGTTAGAACGACACAAAGACATAGCACAAGTTCGCTTTGTTACCATGAGCGAAGTTGTGATAAACTCTGCATAGGCGAAGTTAAAGTTGAGGCGAAGTTGGGAACAACTTCGCTTCAGCTTTAAGTTCGTCTAATTAAAACTAAGTAAAATTGATCTTAGGCGAAGTTAATGTTAACTTCGCCTCATCACAACATCGCCTCAGGCGAATTTAAGTTCTAGGCGAAGTTACGGATAACTTCGCCTCAGGCGAACTTAAGCTTCGGGCGAAGTTACAGATAACTTCGCCTCAGGCGAACTTAAGCTCCAGGCGAAGTTACGGATAACTTCGCCTAAACCCTAACTTCGCCTGAATCTGAATCGGCGACAGTGAGATTCATGGAACAACGTGCAGGTGATGATTCGGCTAGTTTTAGACGATTAAGCACTCGTAAACACAAGTTTTAAGGACATGTTGACGATCAGTATAGTGTTCACCACGAAAAAAACATAAGTTAAGAAAAACGGTTTCAAAACCGATGGTTCGAGGTTAAAAACCGGGTCGAAACGACCCTTGATTAGCATGAACGAACTTGTAAAATATGATAATACAACATCTCGAACCTTTGATCGGTGTGAAAATCGAAATAAATAACACGTAATCGAGGTTAAATATCAAGTTCGCCGGAGAATGTGTAACTGTGGATATGTTCGCTGATAATAATGAACAGATTGACTGTTTATTTGCCTTATATATGGGCGGAGTTATTCAGGCGAAGTTACGGATAACTTCGCCTAGGCGAAGTTAACCACAATTTCGCCTGTTCAACAACATCGCCTATATATTTACAAAATCAAACCTTATAATTTTAACAATTTTCCAATTAAGTTATAAAACTTTCCAAGAAGAAATAAATAACATGATCAATTCTAAGTAACCAGTTAAAAAGACATAAAATTATCTAAGTACAAAAACGTAAAAATTTAAAGTATAAGGGATCAAATTTCAGTCTCGATAGGGACTGCTACGTTTTAGAAAAGATCCGAACAGGAATCATACTAACTACGTGACTGTCACATAGATCCGTGTTTAGCTGTATTATGACATATAGAGACAGGTTGTAAGCAGGTAATATACTTAAGATGGTTTTCATCGTTTCTGTGATACGAGTTAGATTCAATTAACCCTTAAAATTTAAGTGGGCAACAACTCAGAAATATTGATGCCTCCTATCTATCCTCAAAGCGTATTTGGCTTTCCCCAACTCACCTCGAATTGACTTCGACCCATAGTGTCTGATTAAATTGTAAATACTCTTCTTCTGGTTCCCGTTCTTCTTACTCTAAGATTGAGAAGTCTTGATTTTATCATCACTAATATGTTTCAATAACTCCAAATATAAATTTTTTTTTTTTTAAATAAACATAGACTTCAAAGTAGAAATCAACTGCAAGTCCCGAATCTGGATCACTGCAGTATCTTGAAACGCTATCTTCACGGGAATCAGAACACACATGGGCTCGTGTATGACTGGGTAATCGCTTTTCTGCCTATCATTCGAAAAGATATATATGAAGACACGCAAAACTCTTAAGGAGTTTCCACGTAAAATCAAGTAAAATTAGTTTGTATCACGTCTACTTTTACGCACCATAAAAAGTTACCATGACATACAATGATTGTCCTAAAGCCTTTTAAGCCTAATAACTTCACTAGCTAAGCACACAGAATTAGTATGCTGTCATTTTCCAAGGTTGGATCAATTTTCCGTTTAACATAGCTAACGAACTTCTTACGAAGTAACAGACTTGAAAAATAATTTCATTTCCCTTTTTTTTTAAAAAAAAAAAAATTAAACAAAAAATCGCCCCGATCAAAACAAAGTCTTCAGGTAAACGGCTATCCCGAAGATCCAAAAGATCAGCTGGACCGACCACATACTAGTATGTGTCCTTCTAACTAAGTATGATCGACTCATTTTAAGCGAAAGAACGAAAAACTCATCATAAACCGCCCCGGTCACTATCAGTAATCTGGTTAATGGCTATCCTCAAAATCTAAGTAGAAAATGAGGACCAAAACATATCCGAAGACAAGTCCTTCAAACTAATGTAACCGACATAATTTTAAGCGATTAGTAACGTTTTTTTTTTTTTTTTTTTTTTTTTAAATAACACAAGAAAAGCATGGTTACTCGGGATTGATCATCCCATTCAGTTCAATAAGGTTTTGAAATCTGGATTTGTCAAACGCTTTAGTGTATAAATCAGCGAAATTATCAAGCGTATCCACCTTTTCAAGAATTATCAGTTTCTTCTCAGCACAATCTCGTATGAAATGATGACGTATGTCAATGTTTTTAGTTTTACTATGTTTCACGGGATTGTTAGTTACTGAGATAGCAGTTGTGTTATCAATGCAAATAGGAGTAAGTAAGAAATTCATACCATAGTCGCGCAGCTGTTGTTGTATCCAAAGAACCTGAGAGCAGCAGTTGGATGCAGCCATGTATTCTGCCTCATAGGTTGAGATTGCGACTGAAGTCTGCTTCTTGCATTGCCATGACACCAATCTGCCACCAAGAAACTGACATCCTCCAGTTGTTGACTTCCGACTCTGATTGCACCCTCCATAATCAGAGTCTGTGTAAGCGACCAGCTCCAAGTCTCCTCCTCTCGGGTACCACAACCCCAGCTTCGGCTTGCCCTTGAGATACCGCAGTATCCTCTTTGCACCTTTCAAATGAGATTCTTTTGGATTTGCCTGAAAACGTGCACAAAGACAAACAGCAAACATTATATCAGGCCTAGAAGCAGTTAAGTACATTAAAGAACCTATTATCGCCCAATATTGAGTTGGGTCCACATCTGCATCACCGTCTACTTCAGCACCCAATTTGTGATTGACGCAGATTGGAGTATCATATGGAGAACTGTCCTCCATCTTGAAGCGCTTGAGCACATCATGAACATACTTCATCTGATGAATGAACATCCCGTCCTTCCTCTGATCAACCTGCAATCCTAGAAAGAAAGTTAGTTCACCCATAGCACTCATTTCAAACCTTTTCTTCATGACGGCTTCAAACTCCTGACACATGGAGACTTTTGATGCAACAAATATAATGTCGTCCACGTAGACTTGTACCAGCAGGATGTCGCTTCCATCTCTTTTGAATAACAACGTGCTATCAATTTTCCCTCTTTCAAAACCATTTTCGAGCAAGTAATCCGATAAAGTTGCATACCAGGCACGTGGTGCCTGATGTAATCCATACAACGCCTTGCTCAACCTGTACACGTGATCTGGATAGTCTGGGTCAGGAAAACCCGGAGGTTGCTCAACATACACAACCTCATCAACTTTCCCGTTCAAAAACGCACTCTTCACGTCTAGCTGAAACACCTTCATCTTTTCATAAGCAGCAAACGCCAAAAACAATCTTATGGCTTCCAACCTAGCGACAGGAGCAAACACTTCGTTATAATCAATCCCCTCTTGTTGATTAAAACCTTTGACTACTAGCCTCGCCTTGTTTCTAATAATAATCCCCTTATCATCTCTCTTGCACTTGAACACCCATTTTGTGCCAATCGCATGCACATTCTTTGGTTTTTCAACCAAAGTCCAAACTTCCATCTTCTCGAATTGAGCCAACTCTTCTTGCATGGCCTCGACCCACGAGCTGTCCTTTAAAGCCATTTGATAATTTTTCGGTTCAATCTGGCTTATAAAACAGGTATACAGGCATTCATCGATTATTCCTGTCTCCTTAATGCTTGTATAAACACAGGTATGTTCATTCAAGCTACTTCTCGTTTGTACACCTGAGGACACATCACTAATCACATTATCCAGAGGGTGATCTTTATTAATTCTCGTGGTCGGAACAGAACCGACATTCAAATTATCTTCCAAATTAGAAGAGATCTCATCAATGGTTGTTTCATGCTGAGAGTGAAAAGGATTGATAAATTCTTCTTCAGTTGAGGCAGCAGGGGTTTCGATAGTGTTTGATGAGGAAGGTTGACATTTATCAATCAGTTGTCTTTGTAATAGATTTTCTTCCTCATCGAGTATCATCTTCGTCGCAGCTCTTTCTTCTTCTTCAGAAATCTCCAAATCCGGTACGTTAAACGACTTAAAAAGCTTAACATAGTCGAAAAGCTCAGCAGGTCCATTGCTAGGTTTTGGCGGTTGGTAACTTGTGATGTCAGTGTTGCACACCACCTCCACCTTGCAAGTCGAAGTATTGAAGACCCGTCTGTTGGGAGTACCAACAACATAACCGACTAATATTCCTTCATCGGCTACTTCCCCAAATTTAGAATTTTTCTTCAAGATCGAACAAGGGGACCCGAATGGTTCAAGACCACTCAAGTTGGGCTTCCTTCCATGCATAAGCTCGTAACATGTTTTACCAAGTCTCTTAACGGTTAACACCCTATTCAGAACATAGCAGGCTGTAGCAACCGCTTCAGCCCAGAACATCACAGGAAGCTTCGAATCTGCCAGCATAGTCCCAGCTCCTTCAATTAAAGTTCGGTTCTTCCTTTTAACCACTCCATTCTGTTGCGGAGTATACGGAGCGCTGTATTGATGTTCAATTCCTTTCTGAAGACAGAAGATCTCCATCTCAAAATTCTTGAACTCTGTCCCATTGTCACTTCTGATGAACTTAACTGTTTTACTCATGGCGTTCTCAACTTTAGTAATCAAATTCTTCACCATTTGAGCCGTCTCATCTTTCGATTTCAGAAAATATACCCACGAATATCGCGAGTAATCATCAGTGATCACCAAGCAGTAAGAAGTACCTCCAAGACTTTGTACATTCACTGGACCGAAAAGATCCATGTGAAGCAGTTCTAGAGTACTGGCAATAGAGTTGACCTTCTTGGTGAGATGGGATTTCTTGTGTTGCTTTCCCTTCTTGCATGCAATACATTTGTCTTCAAAGTTAAAACTTTTCAAGGGAACACCCATCACAAGCCCATTTTTGACAATGTGGTTCATCTTCCGAAGATGAATGTGCCCCATTCTTCTGTGCCATAGTTCGGATTCTGATTCGCTTGCCTTCGTCATTAAACATGATTCTCCCGTGGCCATTTCAGTAGACCTCATATCCATCACATATGTATTTGTATCACGTGGAGCTGTCATCACTATCCACTCGTCTGGTATCTGAAAACCAGGCTTCAACACGATCGCCTCATTCTTCGTGAAGTGAACAGTATACTCCTTATCACAAATCTGCGACACACTCAGCAGATTGTGCTTCAGCTCTTCCACAAAATTCACATTCTCAAGTGTCATCTTCCCATTGGACACCGTTCCTTTACCCGTAATTCTTCCTCCGCTTTCACCAGCAAAACTAACTCTCGCTCCCTGAACAGGTTTTAAGTCGTGCAACAAGTATTTGTTGCCCGTCATGTGCCGGGAACAGCCGCTATCTACAATCCAAAGACTGTGGGCAGCCCTGTTCAACTGTTCCTGCACAATAAAGCAAATGATTAGAATTTAGGGACCCAAGACCAATTGGTCTTGGATCTATACATCCCGTACTTCTGCTTTCCGAAGTTAGCATTTGGATAATTCATGTCAGTCCTAGTAGAAAATCTCCTTGGAAATTGAATGTGAGGCCTTCCAAACCTATGTGTATTGAAAGTATTATATCTTGCGGTTTGGTTATTAGCATTGTTAAACTGAGGTTTGTTTGTGTGAAAACCTGAATTAGTTACGTTTCGAAACTTTAAAGGGTTTTCATTTTTAACAGTATTAAAATTACCAGTAGACTTATGCTCGGTTTTAATAGGCCTCACGCCTCTGAATTTCGGCGTCAGAGGACAATCTGCAACAAGATGTCCTACCTTATTACACCGAAAACAACACCTATACTCCATTTTCTTTTCAAATGTTGTTTTGGATGTAGAGGCAGTGTTACCAGCCGTTCTTCTCACATAAGGTGGGACGTACGGGTTGAGTGGAGTACTTTTTTTAGAAGTTTTATCTTTATCTCCACCAGTGGGTAACACTACCTTCTCTTTTGTCTTACCCGATTCGGACAACTTATCCGAATCCGATGAGACTGGACTCGTAACAGAAATATTTACACTTGAAACAGGCGAACTCGTTTCGCCACTACTAACACTTGATTCTTTACTTGTAACCTTGATTGGAACTGTCTGAGGAACTTCAAAATCAGCAGATTTCTGTACACTAGGGTTAAAAGTGTAATTGTGGTTATACGGTGGTGGAACCTCGTGATAACCAATTCTTCCTCTCTTTGTAGAGGTACCTTGATCACTAACAAGGTGATCAAGAATAGCTGAGGAATTTCGGAACTGCTCCAGTTTTCGGTTTAGTTCCACCACTTTCACCTGGTGGTCAGCAATCTGCTTTTCGCGTTCAGCAATCAGTTTAGTCTTTTCTTCTAAAACCTCATAACTAAGATCAATAACTTCAATTTTTTCAGCAAGTTTAGTTTTTAAGCTTTTAACATCTTTTTCACACACTTTAATTTTAACTTTGTAACTGTTTTCTCTTGCTTTTGTAAAGTGATGATCTTCTTTAAGAGTTTTAAATTCAGCATCTAAACGAACATACTGATCAGTTATAGTAGCAAGTTGCTCAGACAAATTCTCACATTTAGTACAAAAAGATTTAGAACTTACCTCGGAGATTTGATCATTGTTATCTGCCATGAAAGCTTTTTCCTTACCAGTAGCTTTCTCTTCTCCGGTAGTCTTCTCACGTTCTTCACTCTCAACCTTAGCCATATTAGCCTGTTCACTATTTTCATTCAAATGCAGGTTCCAGTTGTATTCACCTGCTTCTCTGGACAACATGGCATTGACTTCTTTAGTACTTCCAGTGTGCTGTGGAGACCGGCCCTGACCACGCTCAACTCTCTCGTTTCTGCAATCTTTGGCAAAGTGCCCGTTTTGTTGACAGTTATAGCACCTCACCTTAGATTTGTCGAACCCTGGCCTGCCACCAACAAACTTTCTCCCCGTCTTTCTCATAAATTTCTTTACTCTCCTCACTATCATGGCCATCTGCCATTGTAAATCCATCTCCTCCAGATCATCAGCATCGATCTGGTCGTAGTCTTCATCTAGCATCGCTGGATCAACCACCTTTCCTTGAATGTAGTTTTCATAAGAAGCAATAAATGAAGCATAGAGGCCGAACTGCTCTTCAGCAGATTTGACGCTCATTGGCATCTTAGAGAAATTATTGCTTGAGGAACTTGAAGATCCACTAATCTTATTTGCTGTCTGTTGAGTACCACTTGATCCACCCGCCACAAAGCAAACATCCCCATTCGAGTTTATAGACACTTGCCCCTCCTGTGAAGAATTAGCACCTGACTAACCCTTCGAGTAGTAGGCGGCAGAATCAGTCTTTGAACTTGTATTGGAGTTTACTTTCGCACCGTACATGCCTGGATCTTGAACCTGATCCATAGATGCTTCTTTTCTTACCATATTAAGCTCAAAAGTTCTGAGCTTGTTGACAGCGGTTTCAAGATCATAAGTAGGGAAGTCCTTGTCTTCCCTCATCAGTACAGTATACATCTCCCATTTTGGTGGGAGAGCATCGAGAAGTTTTTCCACAATCTCTTCTTCTCGGTAGGAAATGGAGTAGTTACTCAATTCAGTCATTAGATGATAATATCGAGTGATAATATCATCAAGAGTTTCGTTCTTTAAGTACTTAAAGACTGAAAATTGAGTTTTAAGCAGCTTTATCTTTGAGGCCCGAATGCCTACATTTCCTTCGAATCTGCTCTCAAGAGCTTCCCAAAGCTCTCTAGCTGATGTATACTTTCTGAAAGTATGGAGGATCTCCTGTGGAAGAGCCATTGTGATTGCAGCATGAGCCTTGCTTTCGGCTTCATACATCTTCTTCTCCTCCTCTTCCATTTTACTGTATTTCTTGATTTGGTCTCGACCCTCATACTCCATGATCGGTGGAATATATCCATCTTGGATGCATACCCACATCTTCGCATCCTGGTACTTAACATACTGTATGAACCGATCCTTCCACGCAACAAAGTCGGTTCCATTCAGCAGCCTTGGGGCCTTTGTAGCTGACCCCGCTTCAACTTCCATCTTGACAAGCTCTGAAATGTTGATTGACGACATCCTTCTTGAAGACTAAGAAACCTGAAAAATTCTGAAAAGGGCGAAGTTAGAAAAATTTCTTCGAAACAGTACTGTAGGCGAAGTTAAGGATAACTTCGCTTAAGTAATAACTTCGCTGGATCCTTCGTAAATTCGCGTAACTGGGCGAAGTTGAGAAAAACTTCGCTTAGGATAAGCGAACTTAGAAAGTAAGCGAACTTGAAGAGAACTTCGCTGAACAAGGCGAACTTGAGAAGAACTTCGCTGAGTTAGGCGAAGTTGAGGAGGTAGGCGAAGTTGTGAATAACTTCGCTTCTCCTTATATCTTCGCTGAAACCCTACGAATCCTGACGGCAACTTCGCCTGATGAACAGCAACTTCGCCTGACGAACTGAAACTTTCTGCAGATCTGAAAAACGGATTTTAACGACGATTTTGACGATTTGAAGGCTTAAACACACTGATAGGAAGCTAGAATGAGCAAAAACACCACAAACTCGTCCCGGTAATACCCAAAATGAGACGAATTCTACACCTGCGTGAATATCCCGAACCACACAATCGAGCAAATGCTCTGATACCAATTGTAGGTTCCCTGGACGGATCACACGAGATATCCCGATATACACAGGTGCGGAATCCCTGTGTAGATCGTTACGGACGTAGAATATAATCACACAAACACACGTACACACGATACGAACAAAACTCACGTTATATTGATAACTCGAACCGTGTTACTTACAGACTCACGTCAATAGACTCACGTAAACTGAACTCGATCAACCAAAACACTAACTGACCAACTGATTAACCGATTAACAGTAAACCCGTAAACTATTTAAATACACGACAACTTCGCCTCAGGCGAAGTTGTCTATAACTTCGCTCGTTGAACAAGTTCGCCTAGGCGAACTTGTCAACAACTTCGCTTGGTTAACAAGTTCGCCTAAGCGAACTTTTCAACAACTTCGCTTCTAAACAAACAATTACATAAACAATATTACAGACTCGATTACAGACATTAGACATATGAACTACTGACATCTATGCACCAACAGAATGAAGCCAAACATGGTTGATAGTCTGAATGAGAAAACAGTTGAAACCATCTTTACCAACATGAAAAGAAAAGAAAAATTGAGAAAATTGGTACAAACTGATGCATCAAGTGTTAAACAAAAGGAATCAAATCAAGAGAAAGAAAAGCAAGAAGAACAGTCTGAGCCCCCTAAGAAGAAGAGAAAGTTAATGTCCTTAAGAAAGAAGCAAGAGGCTGATAGAGCTGAAACTCAAGAAACCCCAATCCCAGAGGATGTAAAGCCTGAACCTGTAGAAGAACCTATTGTTCCTTGGGAAAATGATGAAATGATTGACATCTTGAGAAGGGTAATGACTACTCAGAAGGGGATGGATGTTGAGGCTTTTAATGCACTAACCAAGGATGAACTAAAAGAAATGTTCTATATGAAAAAGGCTGAGTGGGAGAAGGTATTGCTGCAGGGAGAAAATCCAAGGAGTTTTATTGGAGGTAGATTTGTACCAGCTGCTCTACTGCGTGATGAAGCAATTGATGAAATGATTGCAAGATTGTTTAGTGAAGGAGGTGAAAGTTTGGAAGAATTAGTCAATCTTCCTGCTGAAATGGTGATGAGTTGGTACAAGAAAAGATTTGAAGTAGAGGGGCGCAGTCAACCCATGATGGCCACACAAACAGGGCCATTTACATCAAAACAACAACCAACAATTCACAGAAGGGAATCAAGTGGAGCTAAATTGCGAAGAACAACAAGACCACAATCAAATGTGGATCTACTCAGAAGACTCTACTATGATTCAGTCTCTAAGTCTCTGAAAGTAGTGATGGAAAGTAAACAACTAAGAGACATAATTCTGAAAGATGACTTTGCTGATTTCACACAAGAACAATTGGAGAAAATGGCCAAGCTTGACCTTTATGACTATCATGATACAAGCAAAATGGCAGAAAGACAACAAAATGAACTCTCCAAGTTCTTGAAAGATGAGGCTGACAAGGGTTTTGCATTTTTAAAGGAAAAGAAAAGCTGGAAAGTGACAAAGAGGATTAAATCAAGAAGGGCTGATAAGCTGAAAAAGATAGCCCAAGCTAAACTGTACTATCAGATGAATGTCAAAGACAAGAATCCTATGTCAAACATGAATACCTACATAAGACTGGAAAGAAGAATGACAAGACCAAATCATACTATGCAGAAGAATGGCGTAATTGCAGAAATTGAATACAAGGAGAATACTGGCCATTATGTTCTAAGAAACTCTGATGGAATAATTCTGGGAATTATCAGAAGAGATGAAGATTTGACTTACCAGCACTATAAAGGCTTAAGAGATATTAGGGATTTGGTCATACCAGAAAGTCACACTCACTACCAAATCCTTGATATTTTCAAACAAAGGGCAGCAACAGTAATGGTGAATAGGAGACAAGCCTACTACAATGCAAGAAGAAAATGATCTTTAGTATAGGCTTTGTTTTGTAATGTCTACGGACAGATTTTGATTATGTAATTATTTGATTCTATTATGAATATGTATTTTGACCTTGATTTGATTATGTATTTTGACTAAGTGTATGTAACCATAGAGATGTTTTGGGTCAGCTGAGGTGTTCCAATCTAGGGGGAGATTGTTGAGTCAAAGATTTGACCTAAAAGAGATATATGGAAGATTGGAATCTTCTTAACCTCCTCAGAATTCTCTAAGTATGGATTCGGGCACACCTTAGACTTCCGAGCAAGGTTTTACTTAGTCGGGCATGATATTTTGTCTATCGGGCAAGGTTATCTTCTAAAATTCTTCTTTAGTGGATATCCGATCAGGGTTTGAAATTTTGTGTATAACCGGGTAAGGTTCACTAGTTTGTACATACCCGGGCAAGGATCACTTTATCAAGCAAGTCTGTTCTTCATAGCCAAGTAAAGTTTACTCCCGGGTAAGCTTTTGGCTAACCAAGATCATGAAGCCAAGTGATTGGAAGACCGGGCATGGTATTATTTAATAATACAATGGTCCAAGTAAGCTTGATGTTTAATGAATTATCTTAAGTAACATCGGGCAAGGTTCAACTCAAGCAAGGAACATTTCTGGGGGGGGCCACTATGCCAAAAGCGAGAGAAACCCCATCCCTCTCTTCCAAAAGTGGAACAGGTTTTAGAAGTGCGTTCGATCTTTTTCTCTTGATTCTTTTCCGATCGAGATGTATAGATCCTGTTCATGAAAAAATGAAGGAGGTTTTTCAATGCAAGATCTAAAAACATATCTTACCTGGCACACTTTGCTTATAAGTTATTCTCTAGTAAAGAGTTGAAGGGACCATTGAAGAACAAGGTCGCTCGTAAGGGTTTGTAGGGAAAAGTTTAATAAAGTCAAGAAGATTGAAGTCTACCCAGTGAGTATTTTACTTGGTAAAATACTCTTTAAGTAAAGTCTACCCGGAAACTGATCCTGGGCACACATCTTTGTTACCAATTACTGAAGGAAGGCAGAGAACACAGTCTACTCGGAAAGTCATACTGCTACAAAGCCTACCCGGAAGACTTGTTTTACACTTAGAATAGTTTTGAATATGTAATTTGAATATGTTTTAGCATTTAGGGTTTCCAGAAGGAATGACAGCTGTAAAGGAGGTGTCAGGCTTATAAAAGGAATAATTTAGGTCACGCCTCTTAACAAGCAGAAGAAGGACGGATTGAGGCAATCACACTTTTAAGATAAGAAGGAATATTTCTGAGTGTGACAGCCGTCCTAAGAATCGTAAGGATATAACTTTCCCTTCAAGAAATCCTAAATCGATTATCGTTTGTATGATGAACATTATATGAATGGAAATATTTTGAGTGAATCTTGAGTGTGTTAGTTACCTTTGATTTACTGTTTAGCAACTACCTTGTTTGTTATTGATTCCGCCTTTAACAAACGGTTATCTCTCTAAATATAGCAACCCATCATTAACTCCCTTGTCAACACATTTATTTGTGTGAGTTATGACATGATTTGTGTAAGATCTACCTGAAATCGGGGACCTGACAGAGAAGAACATGACACAGGTGAGTTTCAAACCCCATTTCCTTGTTATGTTTTCGGGGCTGTGTGCATATCCTATGTGATAGTTAATACACTTACCTTAAGTGGTAAGTATATGCCTAATGAATGTTATATGTATGTGAAAGAACAGGTGTAGGGATAAATTTATATGATTGTATGAATGTATGGTAGTACAAGTAAGAAGGGAACAGACCCTAATAATATCTACGAATGTAGGGAACAGACCCTAATAATATCGGTGAATGTAGGGAACATACCCTAATAATATTTGCAAATGTAGGGAACATACCCTAATAATATCTGCGAACGTAGAGAACATACCATAATAATATCTGCGAAGGCTATAGGGCAATATGTTCTTTATAACATATAAATAAACATGTAAGAATGAAAGTATTAAAGAAAGAATGAAGGAATGTATGTATGTATGTATGTATGTATGTATGTATGTATGTGTGTATGTATGTATGTATGTATGTATGTATGTATGTATGTATGTATGTGTGTGTGTATGTATGTATGTATGTATGTATGTATGTATGTATGTATGTATGTATGTATGTATGTATGTATGTATGTATGTATGTATGTATGTATGTATGTATGTATGTATGTACGTATGTATGTACGTATGTATGTATGTACGTATGTGTGTATGTGTGTATGTGTGTATGTGTGTATGTGTGTATGTGTGTATGTGTGTATGTATGTATGTATGTATGTATGTATGTATGTATGTATGTATGTATGTATGTATGTATGTATGTGTGTATGTGTGTATGTGTGTATGTATGTATGTATGTATGTATGTATGTATGCATGCATGCATGCATGTATGTATGTATGCATGTACATATGTGTTAGGCACATAATTTATGCTAAGGATACTCTATCCTTATGTGATCCTGTATCATTTATTCTTAAGATATACTCCGGTTTACGTAGGATCAAGGATGCTCGGTATTATTTGTTTACTAATGATTGTGTTTGAGTGGTGTTATATTCGATAGGTATAACGATTGGAAGATCTAGTCTACCTATTTAATCGATATTGGACTAATAATGCACGTGGTCAAAGAGATGGAAATGGCTAGTTGGAGAGCGGCGTGATAATAGGAAATTTAGTTATTTGTTATTTTTGTTTGTAATGAGATTATTGATCAGCTAGGTCACACATGTTCTACACTTCGCACAATTCAATATTATTCACAATTCTCTCTAGCAACACACACATAGCGATCTTGTAAAACTATTCATAATCTCCAACCTTGTATTCTTATTTTCTTGATTAATATAGTGGTGATAGACAATTGTCATCACCCGAGGTTTTTGTGTTGGCGATCTGAACAAGATCAAGGGCTTTTCCTCGTAACAAATCCTTGTCTTTATGTTTGCAACAGTTTCGTAATCGTTATTATCAATCTAGCACTAAACCTCACATTACAAATTTGGTTATATTATCTTTGATTGATTTTTGACCAAAACAATTTGGCACCCACCGTGGGGCAAGTGGTGCTATAACCCTGGAAAAAACCCTATCAATATTCAACCTTTTTCAATCAATACCACCATCAATGGGCTCCCAACAAACTTCTGCTTCATCCACCATGCCTTCATCAGTTTCTCACCCACCAAGAACCTTACTACCAATGCCTCTTTCGCTGGCAGCAGCTCTAAGGACCAATGATGTTCTGCTATGTTTTCACAGGTTAAAGCATATATGGAGCAGCAAAACAAGACCTGTTTTGGATAAAAATCAGCTAAGGATAATGTATCCAAATCCGTAAATGTGAGGTATAGTGCTATGATATTAATGACATTGTGCGAATGAAATAATGAAGAACACCAAGATTTGTTGCGGGGAAAAAACCATTGATCTTGTTCAGATCAAAGGAAAAAACCTCGGGTGATGACAACTCGTCGATCACCAATTTATTAATCACAAAAAAGGTTTCAAGTATTTGAAGATTACAATCGATGTTACAATGAAATGCTAGTATATAGAGAGAATTATGAGTTCTGCTCTAAGTGTGTGTGAATACCAGTGTCTCCTAATCGATCATTATCTCGATGTTTATAAAGGAAATTACAAATAAATATAACTCCTAACTATCCGCCACTCTTCCATAACTCCTCTAACGTTCATTTGACCACGTGTTGGGAGCTTCCATTAGCGAACTTTAAGGTAGACTCGGTCATAGAATCAATACTTTTTGTTGAATAATAACCTACACACATGAAACAATTGTTAATAATACCAACCTCTAATGATCGTTGATCTTTTACATGGCTATGGAACTCTTCAAGTGGATAACTGATCCAGACACATCTTTAAGGATAACATATCCTCAGCATTGAAAATAACAGTCCTAACAATTGTCCCCAAAATGGCGGGTGTTTATGCTTTACAGCTGGCATTTTGAAATTTGAATCTTCTGCGAAACTGGGTGATTAGATGGTTGCCAGAGATATTTACTATCCAGCCCTTGAAATTAATCATAACCACCTATATATGCCATCCCTATATCTTTTATAACCACATATCCAGGCGACACACCAGGTATCCTTTCTTTTCTCTGTTATTTTCTTTGCTTTGATAATAATGTCTGTCACTTCGTCTTCCTTACCTCCTTCTAAATCATCCGACCAATCTTCCGACGACTCTGGGTTGTCGGAGATGCAACCACAAAACCTAATAGCCAATCCCTCTATCGAAATCTACAAACTCACAGATCCCGAAGTCGATGAGTTCCATTCTTTGTTTCCACCAGAAACTGTGTTCCGTCCGTACGACTCCGGCGTCCGTTGCGACATATATTCACAGACTTGGGTGTGTTTTCCGGCTTGCCCTTTCCTTATTGGTTATAGTTATCCATTCCCTTCCTTCACACAAAGCTTCTTCGATTCCACTGGCATATCCTACATCCAGGCTATGCCTATGGTGTGGAGAGTCCTCAGTAATATTGAGAGAATTATTGAGGAAGGAAAAATCGACTTCGGTCTTCCAGAGTTGTCCCATATGTATACTCTTACTACCCATGGTCCAGCCCGATTCATATTGAAATCCAAACCTCGACAACCCCATCCGATTTTGAAAGTCACCTTGAATGATTCCTTCTGGAGGAATCAGTTTTTCTTCGTGAAACGTGACTCCATACCCAAAGGGGCTGACCTTTTTTCAAAATGGGTCAGAAAGGGTAGGATCCTGGATCCATAATAACGATAGGATCCTTGATGATTAACTTAACCTTGATTCATATTTTTATTCGCAGTTGAGAACTTTGCTTCCTTGGCCAAGTTACCTGGTATAGAAGAGACAACAAAACGGTTCCTTGCACTGGATACTGAGGTCAGAACTTTCCAAGCCCGTTTCATCGAAGCTTTTTGTGAGATGTCCTCAGATTCCAATATGTCAAGTAAGTTTAGTATAATAATATCAAAGTAAATAAGATTAGATAGAATACTTATCTGTTAACTTAATTTTTGTAGGCGCCAAGAAGTCTCAGAAATCCACTAGCAAGTTCTCCTTGGAAGACATCGATACTATGATCACTCCTCGGGATATCAAGAAAGAGGCTCTGAAGGCAGCAACTAGTTCCGAGCCTAAGACTGCAACTACCAGAGCCAACTCAGCCGCTTCCAAGAGAAAGAGGTCCTCTGATCCCGAAACCCACTATGACATGGTCCTCACAATAAGTATCCTGTATCCTGCTATTTTGAATTTAAGGATCCAATATCCTTCTAATCCTTACTTAATGGTTGGTTACAGGCTATGAATGCTTTCATATAGCATTATGAAAAGATTGTGAGCCAAATGGGTGATAAGTTGTCCGGTGGTCAACAAGGATAAAGCCTTAGCCCAGCTCAAGAGGCAGCTAGAGGATCAGGTATCCACAGTAGATGCACAACGCCAAGAGGAAGTCAAGAAGGCGACAAAAGAGGTTAAGATGTGGGCAGCCAGGTCGGTGCTGCAAGCAAGGATTAAGATGGTGATGGAGGCCGGTGATCCTGCTTTCGATAAGGCGACCTGGAATGTGCAGAAGTGGAAGACTACTCTGGCGGCTCATGGTGGCGATGAGGACGTGGAGATAGCTGATGAGACGAAGATGGGACTAGCGGAGTCAAGGTGTGCTGAAGCCGGTGAAGGAGCGGGTGCTACGGAAGGTGAGGATGCAACTTAAATGGGCGATGAAGGATATTGAAGAAAGGCCCGAGCCCATTTTTTTTATGTTGTTGTTTTTATGGATAACTTGGTTGTAACAGACAATAGTAATTAGGATTTAAGGATCATTGATCTTCAAGACAATTCTCGGAGTATCGAAGGTAGATGGATCCTCTGTTGTGGGGATGAAGCCTTTGGTGTCCCTGTTCTTTATTTTCCTGCACATATGAACAATTAGTACTACTTACTTAACCCGGGTGGATGGTTCATATTTTTCATGGTGAAATCCGGGTTAAGGATTTTGGATAAGTCTAAGTGACTTATGTTTATTAATATAAAACTTTTAACTATCTGTTTGTTATTGTGAAAGTTTGTTTTATATAGACTTAGCTTTATTGTAAACTTCAAAAATTGTTTATGATTGAAAGAAATGCTATGTATAAAGTATTCTAAAAAAGATTTAAGATGGAATATCCTCAAAAACAAAATTTTAGGATAAAATATCCTTAGAGGGATATTTCAAAAATGTCAAAACTTTAAACAAAAATACTTATAATCATTCTAGCTAAATTGATACGAAGTTACAAGCAGGAATTTTTCCGCAAGGTCTAAGTGGACCTTAGTTACCATAAGTACAAATTCTTCTGTGATCCTTGCAGAAGCAATTTAAGGATTTTGAATCCATAAGACTTGATCTTCGTAATGAAATTAGAAAATCTGTTGCAAATAACTTGTAATGTTAACATGGATCAAACCCATTAAGCTGGGGACATGCCCAAATAATAAACTGGGGACAAGCCCAAACTGGGGACTGGCCCAAGATACAGATTGTTTTGGATAAAAATCTGCTAAGTATAATGTATCCAAATCCGTAAAAGTGAGGTATAGTGCTAACACGGTAACAGCGTATGTATGAATGAAAATGGAGTGAACACGGTGATTTGGTACGAGGAAAAACCCTTTGATCTTGTTTAGATCAAAAGAAAAAAAACCTCTGGTGATGACAACTCGTCGATCACCAATTTATTAATAAAAAATTGGGTTACAATTGGTGGAGTTGTTGATCAACAGATACAATGAATGCTATGTGTGTGATTACAGATAACTTAGCAGCTAGAGTATGTGTGAATGTGCGTAATGTCAATCACAACTCAGTGTATATAAAGAAAAGAAAAAATAACTAACTAACAAATAAGTCCTATAAACTCGCTAGTCTTCCACTCTTCTTCATAGTGCTCTTCGACCACGTGCTAACAGATTTTTAGTGACGAAATAAATGGTAGACTAAGTCTAGGAGCCGTTGTTGGTATTTAAACATCAGTCTTCATACAAAAATCATCCATTAATAGCTATGTTGACTAAGGATCTTGGATCCAGACTTCAGCTAGAGAATTCTCCATGAGGACAATTGATCCAAGCACGTCTTCAAGAATAACTTATCTTGTCCTTAGTATTCAGTAATTGGTCTTATTATTCTGCTACTTCTCTCTGTTGCTTAGTCTTCTATCTCGACCATGTGCTACAGGTGCCTTGTAGTGAGATATACGGTAGACTTGATCATAAAGTTGTTATACCTGGCTAACACATCACCATTAAAAATGCAATCATTAGTAAACAAATAGTAGCGAGGATCATTGATCCTTCATAACCTAATACATATCTTAAGGATAATCTATCCACAAGAAAGTTAAGGATAATGGATCCTCAGCATAAAATTCATGCCTTAACAATTGCCCCCAAAATGGCGGGTGATTGTGTAAAACAGATGTCATTTTGAATTTCAAACCTCTGCAAAAAAGAAGATGATTAGACGTGTGTCTAGAGGTGCACAAATCGGGTTTTCTAAATACCCAGGTTCGGGTATAGAACCGGGTTCGGGTATGACCGGGTATTGGTAATAATCAGGTAGGGTTCGGGTCGGGTATTGTCTCTAAAAATCATACCCTATGCATCGGGTTCGGGTCGGGTATAGAACCGGGTATTCTAAAACCGGGTATTTGAATACCCTATTATCGGGTATTGAAAAAATTCTATTTACGGGTTTTTTCGGGTTTTTTTCTAGTATTTTTTTTATATAGATTGGACTTTTTAAAAGTTTACACTTTTAGGGGTATTTTTCGGGTATACATCGGGTATTTGAAATACCCGGTTTCGGGTATTGGAAAACCTCGGTTCCGTGTTCGGGAATTACCGGGTACAAATCGGGTTTTCGGGTATTACCGGGTATAAATCGGGTCCGGTTCGGGTTCGGGTTTTAGTGCCAAAATGCATACCCTATCCGTACCCTACGGGTAGGGTCGGGTTCGGGTTCGGGTATTAAAAACCCGGGTATTAGAAAAACCGGTTCCGGGTATTTATTTCGGGTCCGGTTCCGGGTTCGGGTTTTTTATGCACCTCTACGTGTGTCAGGCGGTTATTATCGATAAACTATAATTATACACCGCCTATATATGAGATGATCATAACCCTCTTATAACCACAGATCCAGCCGTCTTTCACGTATCTTTCTTTCTCCTTCTTTATTTACTTTCAGTATGTCAACTATTTCTGTATCCTCTTCTTCTTCTTTTAATCATACCGACCCCGAAGATCTTTACCCGCAAGGCCTCCTTCAAGCCCCCTCTTTCGAGATCTGTAAGTTCACAGATCCATAAATTGATGAAATCCGATCACACTTTCCGGCCAACACAGTTTTCCAACCCTTCGATTCTTCAGCCCGTAGTGACAGTATATC
This sequence comes from Bidens hawaiensis, assembly GCF_021521415.1. Taxonomy (NCBI): domain Eukaryota; kingdom Viridiplantae; phylum Streptophyta; class Magnoliopsida; order Asterales; family Asteraceae; genus Bidens; species Bidens hawaiensis. The sequence continues at coordinate 707,072 of NW_027491881.1, forward strand.
GAAAAACTGGGTTTGATTTCCAGCCCAACCGTTTCTCATAGGCTACAAGTATCCTTTTCCCGATTTAACCCAAAGATTCTTTACCTTGACGGGGATTAGTTATATCCAAACCATGCCGATGTCGTGGAGAGTTCTTCATACCATAGAGAGGATAATCGAAGAGGAGGGTATTGAGTTCGGCTTGGCAGAGTTATCATACCTGTACAACCAGGTTACCCATGGTTCCAAACGCTTCGTCTTCAAATCAAAACCTCACCAAGTGATTCCTATCTCCAAAGTTACTCTGAATGGTACCCTCTGGAGGAACCAATTTTTCTTTGTAAGAAGGGATTCCATTCCAGGTGGAACCGACCTTCCCAAAACATGGATACCAAAGGGTAGGATCTAGGATCCTTAGGCAACCAAGGTAGGATACTTTATTCTTTTGCCTATATTTTTCATAGTTTGTGTAGTTGAAAACTTTGATTTGCTGTCTGATCTACCTGGAGTAGAAGATAGAGTTGAGAAGGTCCTATCACTGGATCCTACAATCAGAACCTTTCAAGCCAAGTTCATTGAAGCCTTTCAGGAGTCAAACTCAGAGTCAGACATGTCAAGTAAGAGTAATAAATTTTAATATCAAAAAGAGAAATAATTGAAAACTTATCTGCGAATCACTGTTTACAGGTGCTCAAAAGTCAGGAAAGTCTGCTTCCAAGTTCTCCCTTGAAGATATCGATTGTATGTTTACCAAAAAAGAGTCCCCGAAACCAACTCCAACATCTGAGCCTCGTCCAATCACAACCTGAGCCAAGTCAGGAGCTAAGAGGAAGAAGAGTTCAGATCTATAGAACGACTTTGATACCGAGAACCAGCTTCTGGAAATGCTTTCGACCGTAAGGATCCTTCATTCTTTCAATCTTTATAGTCCAGATATCCTTCTAAGCTTATCCTGTTTTCTTTTATAGGCCATCAATTCTGCCTGAAGCCATTATGAGAAGACCGTTGGAGAGTACGAAGAGACCCTTGCTGCGATGAGGTCCATGGCTGCCGCTAAAGACAAGGCCCTCTCCAAGATGACCAAGGAGAAGAAACAGGCAGAAGATCATGCGTCCACACTTGCAGTCCAAATGCAGGATGAGATCAACCGAGCCACCGACGAGGCAAAGATTTGGGCAGCTAAATCGGTCCTTCAAGCTAGAATCAAACTAGTGACTGAGGCCAATGATCCATCCTTTGACAAATTTTCATGGGAAATCAAGAAGTGGAATCAAGCCTTGACTGACTTGGGTGGAGGTGAGGATGAAGCAGAAGGAGAGATGACTGATGCAGGTGGAGCAGGTACAAGCGGTGTTAAGGATCTGGACGAAGCTGAAGGAGGAAATGAGGCAATAGTGGAGGTGGAAGCAACTGCCTAAACGGGCGATGAAGGATACAGAAGACAAGGCCCAAGCCCGTTTTATTTTGCTTTATGATGTTTTTATGAACAATAACTATGGTTTGTAACAGACAATAGTAACTAGGGTAAAGGATCCATGATCCTTAAGACAATTTGTGGGGGCGCAAAAGTGGATGGATCCTCTGTTTGTGGGGATGAAACGTTTGGTGCCCCTGTTTTTAATTTTCCTGCACTTATGAACAGTTAGTACTACTCACTTAACCCAGGTGGATGGTCCATCTTTTGCTTGGTGAAGTCCGGGTTAAGGATTTTGGATAAGTCCGTGTGACTTATTTTAAATAATGTAACACTTTTAACTATTTGCTTGTTATTTGTTATTTTGAAAGTTTGTTTAATTATTATAGCTTTAGATTTATTGAAACTTTGGAGAAATAATTTTGAGTATAAGATTTTAGGATATAAGATCCTTATGAAAAATATTTAGGATAGAATATCCTTAAAGAACAAACCGTAGGATAAAGTATCCTTAAAAACTGACAAAAGTTTTTATAATCGAATATCCTTAAAGGGATAACCCTTAAACGTTTAAAATTATTGCAACTAAGACAATATAAATTCATTAATAGAGACCATACCAGAAGGTATAGGCGGACCTAAGTTACCATAAGTATTGAACCTTCAATGATCCTTGAAGAAATAACCTTAGGATTTTGAATCCATAGAACTTTGTCTTCGTGATGAACTTAGAATTTCTGTTGCAAACAACTTATAATGCAAGAATTAAGCTAGGGACAAGCCCAAATAATAAACTGGGGACAAGCCCGTGCAACTAAGGACAAGCCCGTGTACTCGGGACAAGCCCGTGAACTGGAGACAAGCCCGTGCAACTGGGGACAAGCTCAAGACTGGGGACAAGCCCAAATACGGATGTTAACTTGGGACTCGCCCAAACCGGGATTTAGCCCAAACGTAAGATAACATGAAAACGTTATAAAACGGTGGCATGATACGTCTACCATAAATCGTAGGATCCTCCATATAGCCGAAGACAACGAAATTGTCAGCCACTAAGCGTGTACTGGTCCCGCTGCCCCGGACTATACGTTGGATAACGTGCGCTCCAGGCGAGAGTGTAGAAACTCTATTTATAAGGAAGGTGAAAACCTTTAAACCTTAGAGGATATGATCATCGGGGATCATATCCAATCGTGGGCTAGGCCAAGGGAAATAGTGTAGTACCTTGAATGTAAAGGAGAGGTGGCCAACCTCTTGGTTATTACACATCTTATTAACATCCTGCATTGATACTTAAAATTTGGAAAAAGCAAATTGTTATGAATATGTTATCCTGGAATTAATAATAGAAAATTGTAAAGAATATGTAATCAAATAAATATTACCAATTTCGGGGATCCTTGATCCTCTAAGGATAATATATCCTCCCAGGTTACTGGATCCTAATCAGAAAAAAATATTTCTTGAGGTGGATAGCATTCCATGCTCTTAGTAATCTATTGCCTTCCATTGTGAGCAAATGATATGCCCCCTTTCCTGCCTCCGACTCGATCTGATAAGGTCCTTCCCATTTGGGTGCTAATTTACCATCAGCCGGATTGGTAGTATTTTGGAAGGCATTCCTCAAAACTAAATCTCCTTCTTGTAATCTGCTGATCCTTATATTCTTGTTGTATACCCCAGCTACCCTTTTGTTGATAAGCTGCCATTCTGATCTTGGCTAGGTCTCTGAGTTCTTCTACTGTATCCAAGTCTTCAAGAAGGATTTCTTCGTTGGCTTCAGGATCACAGATGCTCGTTCTTGCTGTAGGAACCACCATCTCTGTTGGGATTACTGCTTCTGATCCGAATACCAATGAAAAGGGTGTTTGGCCTGTTGCATTCTTGGGTGTTGTCATGTCAGCCCAAAGAACATATTGTAGTTCCTTGGCCCACTTTCCCTTCTTGGATCCTAGCTTCTTCTTTAAATTGTTGATGATGATTTTGTTGCTAGATTCCGCTTGACCATTAGCTTGAGGATGCACTGGAGTAGAGGTAATCATCTTGATGCCCCATCTGTCACAAAAGTTAGTGGTTATTTTCCCGATAAACTGGGACCATTGTCACAAATAATTTCTGAGGGTATACCAAATCTAGTAATAATATTCCTTTTAATGAAAGATATCACCTCTTTTTCGCGTACTTGAACAAAAGCTTCTGCTTCAATCCATTTTGAAAAGTAGTCCGTCATTGCAAGCATGAATACTTTTCCTCCTGGTGCCTTGGGTAGTTTTCCTACAATATCCATACCCCATTTCATGCAAAGCCATGAAGAGGATATAGGATACATTGGTTCTGCAGGTTGGTGAAGGATGTTTGCATGTCTTTGACAAGCATCACATTATCTCTCTTCATTGTTGGCCAGAAGTATCATGTTCTTAGAATTTTAGAAAACAGGGCTCTACCTCCGGTGTGATTACCACAATCACCCTTGTGAAAATCTTTGAGCACCTCTTGGATTTCAGGACCCTAGATGCACCTCAAGTATGGACCTGCAAGAGATTTTCTGTATAGCATATCATCTAATAAAATGTATTGTGATACCTTGAGTTTGAAGGATTTGGGATTCTCTGTGGTTGGAATCTCTCTTGTTTGAATGTACTTTTTGATCGGGAGGATCCATGATCCTTGGTCGTTTGAGGATAATGGATCCAAAGTACAATTTCTTTGTCATTCGTTATCTCCCCCACTTCTTGTTCTCCTATTGCTGGTGAGAGAACATGAATGATTGGGATCTGTGTGTCTTCTGGAATTTTCAGAGATGAGGTTAAATTTGCTAGAGCATCTGCCCCGGCATTTTCTTCCCTTGGTACCTGTACAATTCTAAACAATTCGAAGGATTTCGCTAATTCCTTCACAACATCTAAATATTTGATTAATTTTTCTCCTTTAACAGCATATGAGCCATTAAAGTGGTTAGCAATCAATAATGAATCTATATATACTTGAAGGTACCTGATCCTCATGCACTTAGCTAATTGCAAACCTTCTATCAAAGCTTCATACTCTGCCTCATTGTTCTTTTCTTGGAACTCACAGGCTATAGACTGGGGTAATATGTCCCCCTGTGGCGATTTCAGTAGGATACCCAATCCTATTCCTCTTACATTAGAAGCGCCATCAGTGAAGAGTATCCATAGATCCTTAGTCTTTTCTACTTTTTGGACCTCCAAGTCAGCTTCTTTTTATAGGTCACAAGTGAAATCAGCCACAATGTCTGCGAGTGCTTGTGACGTGATTGTTGTTCTTGGCTCGTACTGAATATCATATGCACTTAGTTTCACGGCCCACTTGGCCATTCTACCTGAAAACTCTGGTTTTCTAAGAACATTCTTAACAGGATAATTAGTTCTCAAAAAAATAGTATGACTTTCAAAATAATGTCTCAATTTAGTAGAAGCCATAATAAGTGCAAGAATGAACTTTTCTAAATGAGAATACCTGGCTTCTGCATCTAGAAGACTTTTACTTACATAATAAACGGGATGTTGTTCACCTTCATGATCCTTTACCAAGATGGCACTTACTGCATTTCATGAAACAGCCAAATATAGATATAAGGATTCTCCATCCTTGGGCTTCATTAGAGCTGGAGCTGAGGATAAGTAATCCTTCAAGGCTTTGAGCGTATCCTCATGCTTTTTCGTCCACTCAAACTTCTTATTCTTTCTAAGGATGTCGTAGAAATCTTTGCACTTCTCGGAGGATCTTGAAATGAATCTGTTGAGAGCGGCTATTTTTCCTGTGAGCCTTTGGACATCCTTGGCATTTGCAAGAGATTTCAAGTTGATGATGGCTTCAATCTGCTCGGGCTTGCTTCAATTCCTCTTTTAGTAACCATATATCCCAGAAACTTTCCAGCCTTAACACCAAAGTGGCATTTTGACGGGTTTAGTTTCATGTCTCTAAGGTGATCCTCAACTTTCTTTGACTTTACCACCATGTCATCTATGTATACCTCCATAGTCTTGCCCAACTAATCCTTGAACATCATGTTGACTAGTCTTTGGTATGTTGCCCCTGCATTTCTTAATCCAAACGGCATAGCAATGTAACAGTTATGCCGGTAGGAGTCATGAAGGCTGTATCCTCTTGATCAGATGGTTCCATCTGAATTTGTTGAAATCCAGAGGAAGTATCCATAAAGGTAAGCATTTCATGTCCTGCCGTTGCATCCACCATGGAATCTATATGTGGCAACGGGAAAGGATCCCTGGGGCATGCCTTGTTTAAAATCTGTAAAATCGACACACACCCTCCACTTTCCATTCTTTTTTGAAACAACAACCACATTAGCCAGCCATCGAGGATATTAAACCTCTCTGATCATACCGGCTTGAAGAAGTTCAACTTCTTCTTGTATGAACTTGTTCCTCTCAGGAACGAATTTTCTTCGCTTCTGATGGACGGGTTTAATAGATAAATCGAGGCCTAATTTAAGAGTGATTATCCTCGGATCCCGAGGATCCAGACGTAAACGTTTTCCTAGGATCCAATATCCCTACTGGCTTTGAGTAGGATATAGTATCCTTCCTCAAGCAACGCAAATCTACATTCGCCTTCAAGCACTCCGACATGACAGGTACCTAAAAAGAGGTAATTACTCATAAATTAGGCCTTGATAATTCTGTTAAACCCATCCATCAGAAGCAAAGGAAATTCGCTCTTGAGAGGAACACAATCATACAAGAAGAAGTTGAAAGACTTATTAAGGCCGGTATGATCAGAGAAGTTAAGTATCATTGATGGTTGGGTAATGTGGTTGTTGTTTCAAAGAAGAATGGAAAGTGGAGGGTGTGTGTCGATTTCACAGATTTAAACAAGGCATGCCCCAAGGTAACTTTCCCATTACCACATATAGACTCCATGGTGGATGCAATAGCAGGACATGAAATGCTTACTTTTATGGATGCTTCCTCTGGATTCCAACAAATTCAAATGGAACCATCTGATCAGGAAGACACAGCATTCATGACTCCTACTGGAATATATTGCTATATTGCCATGCCATTTGGACTAAGAAATGCAGGTGCAACTTATCAAAGCTTAGTCAACATGACGTTTAAAGACCAGCTAGGGAAGACCATGGAAGTCTATAGACGACATGGTAGTCAAATCCAAGAAGGCTGAAGATCATCTTAAAGACTTGGAAGAAGCCTTTAATATCCTTAACCAGTATAACATGAAACTCAATCCATCTAAATGCCATTTTGGTGTTAAGTCGGGAAAGTTCCTTGGTTATATGGTCACTAAGAGATGAATAGAGGCTAGCCCGGAACAAATAAAGTCCATCATCAACCTGAATCTCCCGTGAATGCAACGGATGTACAAAGGTTAACTGGAAGAATCGCAGCCTTAAATTGGTTCATCTCTCGATCTTCGAAGAAGTGTATGGATTTTAATAATTTTCTTTAAAAAGAATCAAAAGTTCGAGTGGACGGAGAAGCATGAGGCTGCACTCAAAGAATTAATGAAGCCAATAGACGGAGAACACCTATCCTTTTACCTAGCTGTCTTGGGTAATGCAGTAAGTGTTGTCCTTGTAAAGGATCATGAAGGGGAGCAACATCGTGTTTATTATGTAAGTAAAAGTCTTCTAGATGCTGAAGACAGGTATTCTCATTTAGAAAAGTTAATCCTTGCACTTATTATGGCTTCTACTAAGTTAAGGCATTACTTTGAAACACATACTATTATTTTGAGAACTAATTATCATGTTAAGAATGTGCTTACGAGGCCGTATTTGTCAAGAAGGATGGCCAAGTGGGCTGTGAAGCTGAGTGCATATCATATTCAGTATGAGCCCAGAACATCCATTAACTCACAGGCACTCGCAGACTTTGTGGCTGATTTCTGTAGTGACATGCAGAAGGAAGCTGATTTGGAAGTTCAGCAACTAGAAGAAACCAAGGATCCTTGGATCCTCTTCATAGATGGAGCTTCCAACGTATGAGAAACAGGATTGGGTATTCTACTGAAATCGCCACAGGGGGTACATAATTCCCCAGTCTACAACCTATGAGTTTCAAGCCACAAATAATGAAGCGGAATACGAAGCTTTAATCACAAGTTTGCAATTAGCTAAACACATGAGGATCAGGTATCTTCAGGTGTATATAGATTCATTATTAATAGCTAACCACTTTAATGGCTCATATGTTGTTAAAGGAGAAAAACTAATTAAATATCTAGACATTGTGAAAGAATTGTCAAAGTTCTTCGAAACTTTTAATATTATGCAAGTACCAATGGAAGATCCAGCAATTGGAGAACAAGAGGTCATGGAAACAACAACTAACAAAGAAATTGTGCTTTGAGATCCATTATCCTCAAATAATCAAGGATCTTGGATCCTCCTGATCAAGAAATTCATTCAAGATGGAGAGATTGCTGCCATAGAAAATACTAAAACCTTCAAACTTAAGGTATCAACATATAATTTATTACATGATATTCTGTATAGGAAATATCTTGCAGGTACATACTTGAGGTGTATTGAGGAACCTGATATCCAAGAGGTGCTTAAGGACTTTCACGAAGGTGATTGTGGTAATGACATTGGAGGTAGAGCCATATTCTTTAGGATTCTAAGAACATGGTACTTCTGGCCAACCATGAAGACAGACGCTATGGATTACTCAAAGAAGTGTGACTCATGTCAAAGACATGGAAACATCCCGTATCAGCCAGCGGAGCCTATATATCATATATCCTCATCATGGCCTTTCATGAGGTGGAACATGGATATTGTGGGTAAGCTGCCTAGAGCTCCAGGAGGAAAAGTTTTCATGCTTGCCATGACTGGTTACTTCTCGATGTGGATAGAAGCTTAAGCTTTTGTACAAGTCCGCGAAAAGAGGTGATATCATGCATTAAAATAAACATTATTACTAGATTTGGTATTCCTTCAAAAATTATTTGTGATAATGGTTCCCAGTTTATCGAGAAAAGAACCACTAACTTTTGTGACATCTGGGGAATCAAGATGATTGCCTCCACACCAATTCATCGTCAAGATAATGGCCAGGCAGAATCAAGTAGCAAGATCGTTATCAACAATTTGAAGAAAAAGTTGGGATCCAAGAAGGGTAGATGGGCTGAAGAGCTACCATACGTTATTTGGGGTGACAGGACAACACCCAAGAATGCAACAGGTCAGACATCTTTCTCATTGGTGTTTGGCTCAGAAGTTGTAATCCCTACAGAGATGGTGGTTCCTACTGCCTAAACAATCATATGTGATTCTCAAGCAAACAATGAAATACTCCTCCAAGATCTAGATACTGTTGATGAGCTAAGAGACCAAGCTAGAATCAGAATGGCAACATATCAGCAAAGGTTAGTTGGGGCATACAACAAGAATATCAGGATTCGAAGATTCCAAGAAGGAGATCTAGTTTTAAGAAAAGCCTTCCAAAACACAACCAATCCAGCAGATAGAAAGTTAGCACCTAAGTGGGAAGGCCCCTACTTGATTGAGTCAGAAGCTGGGAAGGGGGCATATCACCTACTGACTATGGAAGGCAACAGGTTACCAAGAGCATGGAATGTTACTCATCTCAAGAAGTACTTTTTTTAATCAGGATCAAGTATCCTTAGAGGATCAAGTATCCGTAAAGGTTTAAGGATCCTAAAATGGGTAATATTTGTCTAATCACTTATTCCTTTCATATTCTTGTTACTAATTAAAGGATAATATATTCTTAACATTTTTTTTTTCCAAGTTTTAAGTAACAATGCAGATTTCAATAAGAGTTTCAATGACTAAGAGGTTGGCCACATCTCCCTCACACTCAAGGTACATCGTTAGTTTCTTGGCATAGCCCACGATTAAGGTGTGACCCCCGATGGTCATATCTTCCAAGGTTTAAAGGTTTTCACCTTTCTTATAAATTAGAGTTTCTACACTCTCGCCAAAAGCGCACGTTATCCAATGTATAATCCGGGGCAGCAGGACCAGTGCATGCTTAGTGGCTGACAATTTGGTTGCTTTCGGTTGTACGAGGATCCTACGATTAATGGTAGACGTACCATATCACCGGTTTATAACATTTTTGTAACATCCCGTTTTCTCGCATCGGTTAATAAAATAAAATATGAGTTATTATGAGTCGGGCTTTTGTTGGACTAAGTAATATGGGTAATGGACTTGGGTTAATAAGGAAAGGGGAAAGACCATGGGCTTAACCCATGACCCATGGTATAAGTACCATTATTATCCATTAATTCCCTCATTCTCATCCATTCCATACACCATAAAAAACACACACTTAAGATCTCTCTCTCATATTTCTCTCTTTCTCTGACAAAACTAAGAAGAAGAATCGATCCCGACCCGAGGTAATGATAGAGCGATATTATATGGATCCAACCCCGCTAGATCTAGTCGCGAAACGACGAGCCGACACCCTCAACTGTTAAAGTCACGAGATTCGGATGGAATCGGGTGCAAACCGAACAAAAGACGAGCTTAGGGGTCATCCTAGCTTAAATCTGGATCGAACGGGACGAAAATGGTGTAAAATACGTTTTTCTGGCCACCGCCCAGTTTTCTGGCGCGGCGGCGCTGGAAGCGGCGTACGAGGAAGGAATGTCAGAGAATGTATCTGACATTCTCTGAGCTAACCCTAGACGCGTGCAACGAATTAGCTAACGAAATAATAACAAATGAACTACCATTCGTTTTGCCAGTTCGTTAAGGAAGAATAACGAACGAGTTTCATTCGTTAACGGAGAACTGACGAATGAACCCCCAGTTCGTTATAAAAGCCATTTCGTTAAAAAAGCCAGTTCGTTATAAAAGCCATTTCGTTATAAAAGCCAGATCCTTATAAAGGCCAGTTCGCTATAAAGGCCAATTCGTTATAAAGGTCCATTCGTTAAGAAGTAATGAATGAGCCCTATTCGTTAAGGAACTGGATAACGAATTAGACTTTGAAATAATGACAGAAAGGTACCTGAACTAATAATAAAATGGATTAATTACAAAGAAGCCTCGAACTTTATGAATTAGCATATAAAACAATAAATTAGAATTCTAATGAATTCCTGTTGACCCCAGCTAGGGGCTCTACCCATTGAACCCTTCTAGGGTTGCCCCTAGAACTCCGCTGCCAGGGGCGCTTCCCCGGGACCCCCGTTCATTGAGGGTTATAATTAAACTAGAAACACAATATGGGTAGTGATAGTTAATTGATACGTGTAATTTTTATACAGTTAGTCATACACAGCTAAAGAAAGGAATAACCTTTAACGGTGAACGTAACAGAATGCAGGTGAGTTTTTAGCCCCACTTCCTTGTTATATTTTCGGGCGGTGCGCATACACAATGTGTACGTCAATACACTTACCTTAAATGGTAAGTGTATGCTATTATTTTGATGTAATGATATGTATGAATGTATGAATGAATGCTTGTCGGCACGTGAACGATTTTCGGATATTGCACGTATCGACAGGGAAAGTGACATATAGTATGCCTAGTATGACATGAGTATGTATGGAAGAATGTAATGAAATGAGTATGTACGAAAGTATGATTATATAAAGAAAGGTATGTATGGTTATATATCAGATGAAAGGTACGGTTTAAAAGGGAACAGACCCTAACAATATCTGCGAATGTAGGGAAAGACCCTAATAATATATGTGAATGTAGGGAACGTACCGTAATAATATCTGCAAATGTAAGGAAGAGACCCTAATAATATATGTGAAGGATATAGGGCGGAATGCTCTTTAAAACGTATATGTATGAATGAAAGTATGTATGTAAGTATGAAAGATAGAATGAAGGTAAGAATATATGTAAGTATGTAAGTAAATATGAAGGTATGTACCTTTAGGTGCATATGTAACTATGTGAATGCATTGTATGTTGTCTGATTAACTAGAACTCACTCAGCGTAGCTGACTTTTAGTATACACGCAGGTTAATCGACTGAGGCAGCTGGCTTGAAGGAGAAACATGGCAGGATCCGAAGAGGCTGGCATCTCAAGATTTGTCATGATGATTTGATATTATCATTTATGTTATGTTTTAAAAGCAAGTTACAAATGTTTGTAATGAATGGTTGACTATTATTATTATTCCGTGAAAGTTTTAATTAACTCTGATATTAAGAACTGTGTTTATGAGTAAATCCAACACCAAAGTAACGCACCGGGACCGGGGCCTCAGAAGTTGGTATCATAGCATAAGTTCGAGAGAATTAAGCATTATACATGCTTAGACTCGAACAGAGAATGGGATTTATGTAAGAAAAGAAAGAAGATGTTAGTTCAATAAAGCCGTGTTAAAGCCGTGTGTCACTCGAGCAAGCTCAGTAAAGGTAAAATGTATTATTAATTTCATGTATAGTGTAAGAAAGTATAAGGAAGCTACCTTAACTGCTAGGGATAGGAGTATGTGATTATATGAACTGTGGATTGTCTAACTTCTTAAAATTAGAACCAGCACAAATAGACTCATAAGGGGAAGTGTCAATGACACGGAAAGTAACGTGATCATCTAATCACAGCTGGCCACTATTATTACCTGTTAGCCTTACTATCCTTGTTCTAAATAGTTCATTGAGTGATGAGTTTGTGTTTCCTTATAGAATACAAATGGCTGGAGCTAGGAAAGTTACCAGACTAAGAGGTCGTAATGGATGTCGTGGTAGGCCATGTGTTGTCCGAAGACCTTCTGTAGAGACAGCTACTAACACCCGAGAGGAAGGAAGTGCGGCTGGACATAATCCAAGCAACAATGAGGGGTATCAACTTGATCCTACACTTCATGACGCCATTTCTCAAGATGTAGCGGCTGCAGTAAAGAACCTGCAACCTGAAAAGTCTGCTGGAAGCCATGTGAGAACCGCTGAGAGGGCAGAGGATGACGGTAAGAAAGCTGATGATGGAAAAGGTGATTCGAGTGAAGTTCGATCTGTGAGAGTTGATGAGAGGAAGAGAGGCTGAGGTGGGTGTAACTACAAGTCGTTCAAAGGTTGCACCCACCAAAAGCTGACAGGTTTGGCGGATGCAATCAGAACTCTCCAATGGATAATCTCTATGGACAAGGTTACACAAATTAGCGAGTGTCGTCCTGACCAAGCAGTGGGTTAAGCCACCCAATCGTTCGGAGATGAAGCCATGTACTGGTGGGAGTCGGTAGAGCAGAGAAAGACTCGAGATGAAGTTAAAGCTATGAGGTGGGATGACCTGAAGGAATTGGTGATGAGGCGATTTTGTGCTGATGCTGAGGTTGAAAGAGCTGAGATGAAGTTTATGAACTTGAAGGCGGGTAAGATGACACACCGCGAGTATACTACCGAATTCAACCGCATGTATAGGTTAGTGCCTGACATGGTGAATACCAAAGCCAAAAGAATCAAGTGCTACATAAGAGGACTGCCACAGAACGTCCGCACTTTCGTTAAGACCAGTAAACCTGCTACTTTCGACTATGCTGTAGAACTCAAAGAGATTGTTTAAGATGATCTGGCTGTAGATGAAGTGGTGGTAGACGAGAAGAAGTATAAGAAATGGGTTGTTCCTGATAAAGGACCCAGTACCCAGTTGTGGAACCCTAGGGATATGAAGCAGAAAGTGTAGGAGAAAAAGTCGTGTAAGATGTGTGGTAAGATGCACGGTGGTGAGTGCAAATGGGGTAAGGGTACGGATGTTTATCACAAGTGTGGTAAAGCTCATGGTGGATACTGAAGGCTTGGATCGAACTCCTGCTACAAGTGTGGAAATATGAGGCATTATGCCCTAGATAGCACTGCAAAGCCCGTGTGTTACAAGTGCGGTAATACTGGTCATATGGCAAGGAAGCGCACTGACGGTGAAGCTGGAGGAAGCGGAAAGAAAGATGCTGATCAAGAAAGGCCAAGGACTAAGGCCTTAAAGTTGACTCAGGAACAAGCCAGACAGATTCCTGATGTTGTGACAGGTACGTTTTTAGTGAACGGTATTTCTGCTTCAGTATTGTTTGATTCAGGTGCGAATAGAAGTTTTTTAACTACGACATTTAGTAAGCTAGAGAAAATGAAATGTTGTCGTGTTCCTGAGACTTATAAAGTAAAAACCGCAAGCGAGACCTTAGTTAGAATAATGAAAATGGTTAAGGACTATAAGATAGAATTGGAGGGACATGAGTTCCCTGTTACCTTGTATGTCATGACCTTAGGAGGGTTCGATGTGGTTTTGGGAATTGTTAGGACTGATATTTTTGATGCTGAGGAAATGTTATCATTTAAGATGTGTCTGGATCAATTATCCTCCTGAAGAGTTCCAGAGCCATGTCAAAGATCAAGGATCCTCAGAGGTTGATATTATTAACAATTGTTTCATGTGTGTAGGTTATTATTCAACAAAAGTAACGACTCTATGACTGAGTCTACCTTAAAGTTCGCTATTGGAAGCTCCCAGCACGTGGTCAACGAAAGTTGGAGGAGTTATGGAAGAGTGGCGGATAATTAGGAATTATTGTTAGTTGTAATTTCCTTTATAAACATCGAGATAATGATCAATTAGAACTCACTTGTATTCTCACACACACTAGAGCAGAATTCACATTTCTCTCTACACATTAGCATTCATTGTAACATTGATCATAATCTCCAAACAGTTGTAGCCTTTTTTGTGATTAATAAATTGGTGATCGACGAGTTGTCATCACCGGGGTTTTGTTCCTTTGATCTAAACAAGATCAAGGGGTTTTTTCTCTCACAAATCACGTTGTTCATTCCATTTTTATTCATACAATCGTTGTTATTAGCATAGAACTATACCTCACTTTTACGGATTTGGATACAAAATCATTAGCTGATTTTTATCCAAAACAATTTGGCGCCCACCGTGGGGCAATTGGTGCTATAATATATATCATTCCCGTCAATTTTGGATTTTTCATACCCATATCACTATCAATGGCCACTCAATCAACCTCTGCTTCATCAACCATGCCGTCTTCGGTTCCTCTCTCATCAAGAACTTTGCCGCCGATGCCTCCACCAATCAAGGGAGCACCACGGCCTACTGCTGCTGGAAACAAGACGCAACTACCAGTCTTTCAGAGCTTGAAAACCGCTGCTGCTGCGCCGGTGGTTAATACTAACAATGATGTTTCATCTATGTTTTAGCATATTAAAGCATACATAGAGCAACATAACAAGACTAACCAGAGGATCTCAAGAAGACTAAGAGGCCAGTGGAGGATCACACTCCCTTGATGCCTAGGATGTTGGATTTCAACAGTCCAGGATCCATGGCTCAGTTCACACAAGGATCATCTATCCTTCAACAGGGGTCCATGGTTCAACAGACTCAAGGATCCTCGTTGTTTCAGCCAGGATCATCTATCCTTCAACAAGGGTACATGGGTCAGCAAACTCAAGGATCATCATACTTCCAACAAGGATCATCCATCCTTCAACCAGGATCCTCTGGGATATATCACCAAGGATCCTATAATTCCCAACCTCAAGGATCCTTCTTTCAGAATCAATGATCCTTAGGAGTTCAACATCAACGATCCTCCGAAGTCCATGAAGGAGATATAATCCCCATGCTGACCATACCCTCTGGAGGACCAAATCCTGTAGCAGACGTTTCTTACCTCAGCTACTCATCCAGGATGCCAACCTTCAACCAGCAAAGAGGTAACTTATGTGATCATATATCCTTAGATGCTAACCGTGGTTCCATGCAGGATGCAGGTATCAACCAAGCAATGGCTATGGAAGTACAGAAACTCAAGGATCTGATATCCAGCGTACCCAGGGTGATCCGTCCAATTCCCGAGATACCAGAAGGGAGCCACAAGTTATCCAAATTTGCTCCACCTATCTGTGATGCTAAAATTCCAAAGTAATTCCAGACCCCCAACATGAAGACTTATGATGGGACCACTGATCTTGAGGAACATGTAGCTCAGTACAGAAAAAAGGATGGAGATCAATCCTATTCCTGAGAGACTCAAGGAAGCTTGTTTATGCAAGGGTTTCGGATCCACACTGACAGGATCTGCATTAAAATGGCTGCTAAGTCTTCTCGCCTTTTTCAGTTACTTCTTTCTCACATTTAGTTGACTTGTTCAACAGTTAATTCTCCTGTAGTAGGAAATTTGAGAAGTTAACTAGTGATTTATACTGAGTTATCTAACCTAGTGATGAATCCCTTAGGGATTTTGTTATGAGGTTTGGTAGGGAAGCTCTGGAAATCCCTAATCTTGACATGGCCACTTCTGTTGAGGCATTTAAGATGGGACTTCAGAGGGGCTCCCCCTTTTATGATGATCTTGTGATGACTCCTTGCAAGTCTTTAGATGAAGTAAGGAACAGAGCACTAAGGTTTATACGGCTGGAAGACGATAAAAGGATCCAAGAACGATTGGGGGCTCAAACAAAACAAGAATCCCCTAACAAGAATAAAGGATCCTCATACAGAAACAACAGCTCCAAGCCGTACACCAAGTTCAACAATCAAAATATACGAGCAGTCGAAGAAGGAGATGATAATGAAGATTACCCCAGTGTCTCAGAATATTGCTTCTTCGTAGATACCCATGGCTTAATTTGTGCCATGAAATATCTAGGGGAAAAAGCGAGGTGGCCCCGAAAGAACGAGAAGTCAACCACCTTCAGAGACGAATCCAAATGGTGTGCTTTCCATGAGGATTTTGGCCTCATGACGGATGATTGCATCGGTTTAAGGAGGGAAATTGGATACCTCATGAGCAAGGGCCACTTTAAGGAGCTCTTGGGAAGGAAAAAGTCCAAGATACAGGATCCTGAAGATCTCCCACCAAAGGCAACTCCACCACAGCCAGATACGTACGTGATCAATTTCATCTCTAGAGACTGACATATTTCGAACTTCGTGTTCTCCATCAAGGAAGCTCGCCGAAGATACCAAGTTGGATGACGGCGGAAGACCACTTATTCCCACTACTTTAACTACCCACAAAAGGATCTTCTTTGATGAAGAAAACAAGACGAGCATCCAGGATCCTCACCATGACGGACCTGATGCCCGTATGATCAACTTCATCTTCGGAGGTTCAGACATATGCGGCACTTCCTTCTTTGCAGCTAAGAGGCTCGCCAAGGAGATCAAATTGGATAACTGGGACCAGACCGATTATATCCACCACTTTGACGACTAACAAAAGGATCTTCTTTGATGAAGAAGATAAATCAAACATTCAGGATCCTCACCATGACGGTTTGATTGTTACTTTATTTAAAGCTAACCATTATGTACGTAGGATCCTAGTAGACGGAGGAAGCTCGGTCAACATCATTCAGCATGATGTTCTTCAGAAGATGAACATACCGGACTCGGAGATCATCCCAAGATACTCGGTGCTAGTTGGTTTAGTGAAGAAACCAAGAAGACATTGTGGGACATTAACCTCCCAATATATATTGAAGGATTAAATTCTTATCAAAGATTTTGTGTTATTAATAACCTTTCTTGTTGCAATGTTATTTTAGGCAGGCCTTGGTTACATGGGATGAAGGCAGTGGCTTCTACTTACCACCAATGCATTAAACTCCCCACCCCATTGGGAGTAGTAAGGATAGACGGTGATCAGGTGGAGGTCAAGAACTACTATTCTTCATCAATGAAGCCGACAGCTAAACAAACTATAGCATAGCAACCACAGCAACATCCTAGGGACGTACTGGAAGTTCGGGAGAAAGACATTAAAGAAGTATCCTTGGATCCCGAGGACCCAGATGTAAAGGTGTTCCTAGGATCAGGTATCACTAGTGAGATCGAGGAGGATATGATATCCTTCTTGAAGCGAAGAAAATCTACGTTTTCCTTTAAACATTCAGACATGACAGGTATTTCTAAGGAGGTAATTACTCATAAGTTAGGCCTTGATTTATCTGTTAAACCCATCCATCAGAAGCGAAGGAAATTCGCTCCTGATAGGAACGCGATCATACAAGAAGAAGTTGAAAAAAATATTAAGGCCGGTATGATCAGAGATGTTAAGTATCCTCTATGGTTAGCTAATGTGGTTGTTGTTTCTAAAGAGAATGGAAAGTGGAGGGTGTGTGTCAATTTTACCGATTTAAACAAGGCATGCCCCAAGGATCCTTTCCCGTTACCACATATAGACTCCATGGTGGATGCAATGGTAGGACATGAGATGCTTACCTTTATGGATGCTTCCTCTGGATTTCAACAAATTCTGATGGAGCCATCCGATCAAGAGGATACAGCATTCATGACTCATACCGGCATATACTGTTATATTGCTATGTCATTTGGACTAAGAAAAGCAGGGGCAACATATCAAAGATTAGTCAACATGATGTTCAAGGATCTGTTAGGCAAGACTATGGAGGTATACACAGAAGACATGGTGGTGAAGTCAAAGAGAGTTGAGGATCACCTCAGAGATCCAGAAGAAGCGTTCAGTATCCTTGACCAATATAACATGAAAATAAATCCGTCATAATGCCATTTTGGTGTTAAGGATGGAAAGTTTCTAGGATATATGGTGACCAAAAGAGGGATAGAAGCAAGCCCTGAGCAAATAGAAGCCATCATCAACTTAAAGTCTCCTGCAAATGCTAAAGATGTCCAAAGGCTGACAGGAAGAATAGCTGCTCTCAATATATTCATTTCCAGATCCTCCGAGAAGTGCAAAGATTTCTACGACATTCTCATGAAAAATAAGAAGTTCGAATGGACCGAGAAGCATGAGGCTGCACTCAAAGCCTTGAAGGATTACTTATCCTCAGCTCGAGCTCTGATGAAGCTTGTTGATGGAGAATCCTTATATCTGTACCTAGCTGTTTCAGGAAATGCTGTAAGTGATGTCGTTATGAAGGATCACGAAGGTGAACAACATCCAGTTTACTATGTAAGTAAAAGTCTTTTAGATGCAAAAGCCAGGTATTCTCATTTAGAAAAATTAATTCTTACACTTATATGGCTTCTACTAAATTAAGACATTATTTTGAGACTCATACTATTATATTGAGAACTAACTATCCTGTTAAGATTGTTCTTAGAAAGCCAGAATTATCAGGTCGAATGGCCAAGTGGGCTATAAAACTAAGTGCATATGATATTCAGTATAAGCCCCAGAACAGCCATCAAGTCACAGGCACTAGCAGACTTTCTGGCTTATTTCAGCAGTGATATGTAAAGGTAGCTGATCTAGAAGTCCAGCAATTAGAAGAAACCAAGGATCCTTGGATCCTCTTTACAGATGGAGCTTCTAATGTAAGAGGAACAGGATTAGGTGACGTACTGAAATGGCCACAGGGGAACATATTACCCCAGTCTATAGCTGTGAGTTTCAAGCAACGAACAATGAGACAGAGTATGAAGCTCTGATCCCAGGTTTGCAATTAGCTAAATGTATGAGGATCAAGTATTTTCCAGTATATATAGATTCATTATTGATTGCTAACCACTTTAATGGCTCATATGTTGTTAAAGGAGAAAAACTAATCAAATATCTAGATATTGTGAAGGAACTAGATAAATCCTTCGAATTGTTTAGCATTGTACAGGTACCTAGGGAAGAAAATGCTTGGGCAGATGCCTTGTCAAATTTAGCCTCATCTTTGAAGATTCCAAAAGAGTCGAAGATCCCAATCATCCATATACTCTCGCCAGCAATAGGAGAACAAGAAGTTGGGGAGATAACAACTGACAAACAAATCGTACTTTGGGATCCATCATCCTCAAATAATCAAGAATCATGGATCCACTCAATTAAAAAATACATTCAAACTGGAGAAATTCCAGCCACGGAAAATCTTAAATCTTTCAAACTCAAGGTATCACAATATATTTTATTAGATGATATGCTATACAGGAAATCTCTTGCAGGTCCATACTTGAGATGCATCAAGGATCCTGAAATCCAAGAGGTGCTCAAAGACTTTCACGAAGGTGATTATGGTAATCACACTAGAGGTAGAGCCCTGTTTTCTAGAATTCAAAAAACAGGATACTTCTTGCCAGCAATGAAAAGAGATGCCATGGAGTACTCAAAGAAATGTGATGCTTGTCAAAGGCATGCAAATATCCTACATCAACCAGCAGAACCTATGTATCTTATATCCTCGTCATGGCCTTTCATGAAGTGGGGCATGGATATTGTGGGAAAACTACCTAAGGCACCAGGAGGGATAGTATTCATGCTTGCAATGACTGATTACTTTTCAAAATGGATAGAAGCAGAAGCTTTTGTTCAGGTACGCGAAAAAGAGGTGATATCTTTCATTAAAAAAATATTATTACTAGATTTGGTATCCCTTCAGAAATTATTTATGACAATGGTTCCCAGTTTATCGGGAAAAGAACCACTAACTTTTGTGACAGCTGGGGCATCAACATGATTACCTCTACTCCAGTACATCCTCAAGCTAATAGTCAAACGGAGTTTAGCAACAAGATAATCATCAACAACTTGATGAAGAATCTAGGATCCAAGAAAGGCAAGTGGTACGAAGAGCTACCTTATGTTCTCTGGGCTAACATGACAACACCCAAGAATGCAACAGCCAAACACCCTTCTCACTAGTGTTTGGATCAAAAGCATTCATCCGTACAGAAATGGTGGTTCGTACAGCTAGAACAAGCAACCATGATCCTGAGGCCAATGAAGAAATTCTTCTTGAAGACTTGGATACTGTTGAAGAACTCAGAGACCTAGCCAAGATCAGAATGGCAGCATATCAACAAAGGGTAGCTGGGGCGTACAACAAGAATATCATATAAGAAGATTTCAAGAAGAAGATTTGGTTTTGAGGAAAGCCTTCCAAAACACAACCAATCCGGCTGATGGGAAGTTAGCACCCAAATGGGAAGGTCCTTATCTGATCGATTCGGAGGCAGGAAAGGGAGCATATCATTTGCTCACTATGGAAGGCAACATGTTACCAAGATCATGGAATGCTATTCACCTCAAGAAGTACCTTTTCTGATCAAGATCAAGTATCCTGTAAAATTGGTAATATCTAGTTGATCACTTATTTTGTTCAATTTCTTATTGTTAATTCAAGAATAATATATTCTTAAAGATTTGTTTCTTCCAAGTTTTAAGTAACAATGCAGGGTTCTAATAGTTTCTTTAATGATCAAGAGGTTGGCCACCTCTCCTTCACCTTTAAGGTACTTTACTATTTCCCTTTGCCTAGACCACGATTGGGTATGACCCCTGATGGTCATATCCCCTAAGGTTTAAAGGTTTTCACATTTCTTATAAATTAGAGTTTCTATAATATATCCAACGTATAGTCCAGGGCAGCGGGACCAGTACACGTTTAGTGGTTGACAATTTCGTTGTCTTCAGCAATATGGAGGAACCTATGATTTATGGTAGACGTACCATACCACCGATTTATAACATTTTCATGTTATCTCATGTTTGGGCTAAATCCTGATTTGGGGAAGTCCCCAGTTGACATCCGTATCCTTGGGCCAGTCCCAAGTTTGGGCTTGTCCCCAGTATGTGGGCTTGTCCCTAGTTTGACATCAGTTTTGGGCTTGTCCCCAGTATTTGGGCTTGTCCCTAGTTGCACGGGCTTGTCCCCAGTTTGTTTATGGGCTTGTCCCCAGCTTAATGGGTTTAATCCCAGTTAATATTATAAGTTGTTTGCAACCGATTTTATAAGTTCATCATGAAGATCAAAACTTATGGATTCAAAATCCTTAAATTGCTTCTACAAGGATTCCTAAAGGCTCATCACTTATGGTAACCTAGATCTAATTAGATCTTATGGTATGATTGCTACTTGTCAATATACATTTATTTGGTTAAGATATTTGTGAATTCTATTGTTTAAGGACATTAAATTCCTAGCCTATATTTTTTATAAGAATATTTTATCCTAAAAATCCTATTCAAAGATGTTTTAAAATCCTTCTAACAAGCCAAAATTTATATCAAACAACCTTTCACAAAAACAAGCAAATAGTCAAAAGTTTTATATTATTAAATATAAGTCACCTGGACTTACCCAAAATCCTTAACCCGGATTTCTCCATACGAAAGATGGGCCATCCACCCGAGTTAAGTAGGTGTTACTAATTGATCTTAAAGTGCAGAAAAATAAAAGTCAGAGGCACCAAAGGCTTCATCCCCACAAACAAAGGATCCATCCACCTTCGGTACCCCTGAGAATTGTCTTGAGGATCAGTGATCCTTAAATCCTAATTACTATTGTCTGTTACAACCAAGTTATTCATAAAAACATCAACATAAAAAAAGGGGCTCGGTCCTTGTCTTCAATATCCTTCATCGCCCATTCAAGCTGCTTCCCCGCCTTCCGCAGCACTCGCTCCTTCACCAGCTTCCACCACATCCTTGACCCCACTAGTTCCAACATCGTTCTCCTCAGCCATGTCTGCATCCTCTTCTCCAATAAGAGCCGCCAGAGTAGTCTTCCACTTTTTTACATCCCAGACCTCTTTAACAAAAGCAGGATCACCACCCTCCATTGCCATCTTGATCCTTACTTGTAGCACCGACCTGGCAGCCCACATCTTAGCCTCTTCTGTAGCCTGCTTCACCTCTTCTCGGTGCTGGGCATCCACTGTGGAGACTTGATCCTCTAGCTGCTTCTTAAGCTAGATAAGGGCTTTATCCTTGTTGACCACAGCATGCCCCAACCCGGACAGTTTCTCTCATCTGGTTCACAATCTTTTCATGATGCTCTTTGAAAGCATTCACAGCCTGTAACAAAAAATTAAGTAAGGATTAAAAGGATATTGTATCCTTAAATTCAAAATAGCAGGATACAAGATACTTACAGTGAGGATCACGTCAAAGTAGGTTTCGGGCTCAGAGGACCTCTTTCTCTTAGAAGCGGCTGACTTGGCTCAGGTAGTTGCAGTCTTCCGCTCAGAACTGGTTGCTGCCTTCAAAGCTTCTTTCCTAACGTCTTGAGGGGTGATCATACTACCAATGTCTTCCAAGGAGAACTTGCTAGTAGATTTCAGAGACTTCTTGGCGCCTACAAGAATAAGTTAAAAAATAAGTGTTCTATCTAATTTTATTTATTTCAAAATTATTATACTAAACTTACTTGACATATTGGAGTCTGAGGAGATCTCACAAAAATCTTTGACAAATCGGGCTTGAAAAGTTCTAACATCAAGATCCAGTGCAATGAACCGCTTTGTTTTTTCCTCTGTTCTAGGTAGCTTAGCCAAAGAAGCGAAGTTTTCAACTATAAATAAAGAAGAATCAAGGATAGATCAGTCATCACGGATCATATCTTTGTTAAGGGTCGAGGATCCTACTCTTTCTGACCCATTATAAAGGTAAATCAGTCCCACCGGGTATAGAGTCACGCTTAACCAAGAAAAACGGATTCCTCCAAAAGGAATCATTCAAGGTGACTTTCAAAATCGGATAGGGTTGTCAAGGTTTGGATTTCAATATGAATCGGGTAGGACCGTGGGTAGTGAGGGTGTAAAGGTGAGACAAGTCTTGAAGGCCGAAGTCAACTTTCTCCTCTTCAATGATTCTTTCAATAGTGCCGAGGACTCTTCAAACCATAGGCATAGCCTGGATGTAGGATATGCCAGTGAAATCGAAGAAGCTTTGTGTGAAAGGGGGAACGGATAACGATAGCCAATGAGAAAAGGGCAAGCCGGAAAACACACCCAAGTTTGAGAATAAATGTCGCACCGGACGCCGGAATCGTACGGTCGGAACACGGTCTCTGGTGGGAATAATCAACGGAACTCATCGATTTCGGGATCTGTGAACTTACAGATTTCGATGGATGGATTGGCTAAAAGGTTTTGAGGCTGCATCTTCGTCAACCCAGAGTCGTCGGAGGAATGGTCGGACGGCTTAGAGGGAGGTGAAAAAGACGAAGCGACTGACATTATTATTAAAACAAAGAAAATAAAGAGAGAAGAAAGGATACCTGATGATCCGCCTGAATATGTGGTTATAAAAGAAATATAGGGGCTGTATATATAGTCGGTTATGATTAATATCAAGGGTTGGATGGTAAATATCTCAGGCAAACAGTCTAATTACCCAGTTTTAGCAGAAGATTCAAATTTCAAAATGAAAATATAAAACGCAAATATTTAGAAATTTGTGGGCGGGTCAATCCTATATTTATCCTATAAATATCTATGAACCTTGGCAGCAAACCCTTCCCTATATTCATACCTCATGAATATCTACCAATCCAAGTTCATAATAGTCTTACCTTCATACTTGTTCCCACAAATATGATCGACTACGGACGTTTAGAATAACTCAATTATTCATGGAATTAAACATGCTAAAATGGAACATAACTCAAAAGTCATAATCATAAACCATAATCATATGAATGAGTCAAAATAACAATTGTTCTGATATCCAAATACAAAATAGATCAAATCCAATCACTAGAATATCGAAGTCCTAAGGCGCATGTATGACCCTCATGCTTCGGCCTTTCAAGGAGCTTCGTGAGTGGATCCGCAATGTTTTGATCGGTTTGAACTTTGCGAATACATATCATTCCCTTTTCAACTTCATCCCTTATGTAGTTGAATCTCCGCTCAATGTGCCTAGTCTTTTTATGTTCACGGGGTTCCTTGATTTGAGCAATCGCACCCTCGTTGTCACAAAATATTTCTAGAGGGTCCTGAATGGTACGGACTACCCCTGGATCGGCAATGAAATTTCTGATCCACGCAGCTTCTTGAGCTGCTAAGGAGGCGGCGATGTATTCCGATTCAGTGGTGGACAAGGCTACCACGTCTTGTTTTGCGCTCTTCCAAGAGACAGCACCACTATTTAGAACGAAAACATATCCTGATTGTGATCGAGAATCATCTCGATCAGTTTGGAAACTCTCATCTGTGTAACCCTTTACAATGAGTTCCTCCTCACCAGAGCCATATATTAGAAACATATCCTTAGTCCTTCTAAGGTATTTCAATATGCTCTTAACCGTCATCCAATGGCTACTTCCCGGATTTTGTTGGTATCGGCTAGTCATGCTCAAAGCACATGACACATCCGGTCTAGTGCAAATCATGGCATACATGATGGATCCTATAGCAGATGCATATGGGATTCCACTCATTTTGTCTTGCTCATCCTTTGAGCTTGGACATTGAGAAACACTCAACATTGTTCCTCTTTGAATAGGTACCAAACCTTTCTTAGAGTTTTCCATCTTGTACATTTTCAAGATTTTGTCAATGTAAGCACTTTGATTCAAACCTATCAACTGCCTTGATTTATCCCTATAGATCCTTATTCCCAGAATATAGGCGGCCTCCCAAAGATCCTTGATGGAAAAACAGCTTCCAAGTCAAGCTTTTACACCTTCCAAGGTTGGAATGTCATTTCCAAATAGTAATATGTCATCAACATATAATACCAAAAAGGTAATGCTGCTCCCAATAGCTTTCTTATACACACAAGCTTCATCAGCATTTTTGATGAATCCAAATTTCTTAACTTCATCATCAAAACGGTGATTCCAACTCCTAGATGCTTGTTTCAATCCATAGATTGATTTCTTCAACTTTCATACTTTATTAGGATGTTGTGGATCGACAAAACCTTCAGGCTGAACCATATAGACATCTTCTTCAAGATGTCCATTTAGAAAAGCAGTTTTGACATCCATTTGCCATATTTCATAGTCATAATATGCGGCTATGGCAAACAATATCCTTATAGACTTTAACATCGCCACGGGCGAGAAAGTTTCATCATAATCAACCCCTTGAGGTTGAGTGAAACCCTTTGCTACAAGTCTAGCTTTATAAGTATCCAAGTTTCCATGCATATCAGTTTTCTTCTTGAAAACCCACTTACTTCCAACCAGTTTGGAATTAAGAGGTGGAGAAACCAGGTCCCATACTTGGTTGCCATACATGAATTGCATCTCAACGTTCATGGCTTCCAGCATTTACCACAATCAGATTGTGACATTGCATCTCGGTATGTGCTTGGTTCATCGGAATCCACCACATAGCATCCATCCATGAAAAATCCATATCTTTCAGGTGGGGTGCTAATTCTACCAGATTTGCAAATGTTTTGTGTGGGTTGATCAACCAGTTGATCATTATCAACAACCTATTGTTGATCGCTAGTGTCAACCAAACGTGTATCGGCTTGTGGTTCTCGATCCTCCTCGAGTTCCATAGTTCTATCAGTTCCTTCCATAAGGAACCTTCTTTCCAAGAACTTAGCCTTGCGAGCTATAAACATTTTATGCTCATTTGGATTGTAGAAGTAATACCCCCATCAAATCTTCGGGATATCCTACAAAGATACACTTAGTGGATCGGCTTTCAAGTTTTTCTGGGGTGTAGATCTTAACATAAGCCTCACAGCCCCATACCCTTAAATATGATAACGATGGAACTTTTCCATGCCATATTTCAAAAGGTGTCCTTTCCACTTTCTTGGTTGGTGCCATATTTAAAATACGAACAGTAGAGATCAGTGCGAAACCCCAAAATGATAGAGGTAATGTGCTTCTAGCCATCATGGATCGAACCATATCTAATAAAGTTCGATTCCTCCTTTCAGACACACCATTATGATGTGGTGTTCCAGGTGGAGTAAGTTGTGAGACAATCCCACAACTCCTAAGATGTTCTAGAAACGCATCATTGAGGTATCCACCTCCTCTATCGGAACGTAGTACTTTGATTGTTTTATTGAGTTGATTTTGTACTTCATTTTGGAAGACTTTTAACATTTCAAAAGCTTCATTTTTGTGTCTTAACAAGAACACATACCCATAGCGACTATAATCGTCGGTAAAGGTAATGAAGTATCTTTCACCATTCCTTGTCATTTTCCTAAAAGGACCACATACATCCGAATGTATGATACCTAATAAGTCTTTCGCCCTTTCATTAGTTCCACTAAATGGTTCTTTGGTCATTATTCCCAATAAACAAGATTCACATTCATCAAATGAATCACCACTTGATTTCAAAAGACCATTCTTTTGAAGTGTATGAATCCGATCCTTGTTTATGTGACCAAGGCAACAATCCAAAGAAAAGTTTTACTCAAATCCAATTTGAGTCTTTTGGTGTTTGCTTGGTACAACGAGTTATCAATGGATGTATTATCATGAACCAATTCATAAATGCCATTAAACGGCATTGCTTTAAAACAAAAGACATCATTCATGAATACATAAAACCATTGTTTACAAACTTGAAATCATAACCAAATTGTCTTAATACAGAAACAGAGATAATATTCCTAGTCAAACTAGGAGAGTACAAAATGTTTTTCAAAATAACTTTCAAACCATTTGGAAGCTTCAAAACATAATCTCCTTGGACTTGGACGTTAACCTTTGCTCCATTGCCCATGAAGAGACTTATATCTCCTTTCTTGTAATCATTTCTTCTTTTGAACCCCTGCAATGAATTGCATATATGAGTTCCACATCCGCTATCCAATACCCATGTGTTAGAAGAAATATTATTAAGATCAATATGGATTATGAAAGTTGTACCTGAGGTTTGCCCCGCATCCCTCTTAGCTTTCAACTCCTTGAGATAGGTCGGACAATTTCTCATCCAGTGACCTATCTCACCATAACCAAAGAACGGATCCTCAGCGCTAACCTTTAGCTTCTTGAGTTTGGGTTCCGCATATGCCTTTCCTTTGAACCCCTTCTTGACTTGCCCCTTACCAACGAAAACCTTTGCCTTTGGTTCCGGGTTATGCCTTTTCTTCAAGCCACCCTCATTGATCGCAAGAACGGGTAACACCTTTTTACCCATGCCGGCTTCGGCTGTCTTAAGCATTGCGTGAAGCTCACCAATGCTTTTGTCCCATCCGTTCATGTTGTAGTTTGTGTGATTCGAGCCCCGGTGCGGAAGCGTGAATAATCGGTATTAAACAACGGTGTGGAGCTCAGAACTAGGGTTAGGATCGAATCTCACTCGTATCCACTCTTGAAAGATGTTTGGACGGATGAGATGTATTGGGAGAGAGCCTGATTTGATTAACAATCAATAATAGGATGAACAATTGTAATCAAAACACAAAAGATAGAAATGGTAGTATGATAATATTAGTTGAATGATTCTCATAAATATGAACCACTCATACATACATACATTCATACATATAATCAATTAAGAAATATCAGCCGCCACCAGGAGAGCTCATCCTAGAGGCGGAGACTCTCTCAAAGGGATAAAACCCTAAATCTCACGCATACACAATACAGTCATTCATACTAGACAAATGAATAAAAATATCTATTTATACTAGTCTAGCATGACTTGGTCTTCAAGCCATCCACCCTTGGTTGAGACCAAATAATATATTTTTCACCCACAAATTAATTCGATGCATCGGTCTAAAATATAAGTTCCAACAATCTCCCCCTTAGACCGATGCCATCGAATTACTTCCATGATCACCTAATAACTCGTTGTCTTTCGTTGAAATTCTCCCCCTCGCGTTAAGCTTCTCCCATTGTTCATTTCGAATTATCACTCTTATACCACTTTTGGATATAGTTGTATGGGTATATGAACGAGGCTTTGAACTTCAAAGATCAACTTCAAGTAACAAGGTTACCACAAAAAGAAATAAACTCAATGTGATCATCAAATAATCTTCAATTCTTCAAATTTGTCTCTTCCTTTGTAAATCATCTTCAAAACATTCCCTGAATCAAGATAGCATTCAAGTCAACCATAACCCGTTCTTGACTGTTCAAGTGACTATTTCATAGGAGGTTGAACTCTACTGATCATTCTTTCAACATTGTTGCTCGAGATGACTCTATCTTCTCATCTGTACTAGGAAATCTGAAAACTGACAAACGATGAAACATCTTTTAAAAACCTTGGATTATTGATCTTGATCAACTTTTCCTTAACTTGAGTCTTTTACTTGATTTGAAGCTAGCCATTTGCAATGAAATTCAAAGATTTTTACTCCCCCAATTTCGTTGCAATTGTCTTTAATGAATGTGTCATCAAATCAAGTGTGGGTGAAACAATCTTGACCATCCTTATCAAGATTGTAAAAATCTGAAAATAAACATATTCATATGCTGGTTGACACTAAAATTGATTAAGTCCATAAACTTGGTCAACACTTGTTCTTGTAAAGCTTTTGATGAAATCATGAAATTGGATGAGGTTTAAATTCCATAAGCTTGTTGATGATTGGAGAAAAATTACCAAAATACCCCTGGTATATATCTTCCGTAGAGAACAGCTTGGTCAAACGGTCAACGGCGCCAAAAATCTCAAAATTTTCTTCAAAACTTTGAAATGTTTCACAAACTCTATTTCCTAGCACACAGTGTGCTTGGGATCACTTTCCTAGCACAGAGTGTGCTTGGGAGAACTTTCCTAGCACAGAGTGTGCTTGGGAGCACTTTCCTAGCACATAGTAGGGCTGTTCAAAAAGCTCACGGCTCGTAGCTCGCTCGAAACTCGCTCGAAAAAAGCTCGGAGAAAGCTCGCTCGAAATCGACTCGATTCTAAACGAGCCGAGCCTAGCTCGACTCGATTTCTAAACAAGCCGAGCTTGAGCTAGCCCTGGCTCGACTCGAGCTCGCTCGATAGGCTCGCTCGATTGGCTCACGTAAAGTCGTTATAAGTTTTTACGAACCTTTAAACTCGTTTTAAACTTTGATGAAACTTGAGGGGGTGTTTTGAAACTATGTAATATATATATATAAAGGAAAAAAAACCCTAATCTCATTATACTATCAGCCGGCCAGCCGCTCCATCTTCTCCCTAGCCGATTTCCGGCGACCGGCGACACTTCCAGCCACCCCGTCTCCCCGACGCCAATCTCCGGCCACCCGCCTTCCCTCTCTAGGTTCTCCGGTAACCCCCACACCCAAAAGCCCCTTCTCTCCCTCTCTAGGTCGTATTTCCGGCTACCGGAAAGCCGGCCGCCGTGGCTGCGGTGCTCCGTTCTCTTTCTCTCTCTGCTCTCCGATCTCTCTTTCTCTCTCTTTCTTTCTCGCCCTCCGTCTCTTCTCTCTCTATCTCCGTCTCTCTCTCTCTCTCTCTCTCTCTCTCTCTCTCTCTCTCGTGTTCTTCCCTTCTCTGCCTCTCTCACCGTACTCTTTCTCTTCTTACAGGTTTCGAGCTAAATCGAGCCAAGCCGAGCCGGCTCGATTTAAAACCGAGCCGAGCTTGAGCTCAAATTTTGAGCTCGATTAAGATTCGAGTTCGAGCCGAGCCAGCTCGAATAATTATCGAGCTCGAGCTCGAGCTAGCCCTGGCTCGGGCTTGGCTCGGATCGTGAACAGGCATAGCACAGAGTGTGCTTGGGAGCACTTTCCTAGCACAAAGTGTGCTCGGAAGCACTTTCATAGCACAAAGTGTACCCGAAAATCAAAACACTTGTGATTTTTCAATTTTTCAACTAGCACAAAGTGTACCCGGAAGCACTTTCCTAGCACAAAGTGTACCCGGAAAGCAAAACACTTGTGATTTTTCATTTTTTTTCACTATCACAAAGTGTGCTCAGAAGCCCTTTCCTTGCACAAAGTGTACCCAGATAGCAAGACACTTGTGATTTTTCATTTTTTCACTATCACAAAGTATGCTCGGAAGCTCTTTCCTAGCACAAAGTGTACCCGGAAAGCAAAACACTTGTGATTTTTCATTTTTTTCACTATCACAAACTGTGCTCGGAAGCTCTTTCCTAGCACAAAGGGTACCCGGAAAGCAAAACACTTGTGATTTTTCATTTTTTTACTATCATAAAGTGTGCTCGGAAGCACTTCACTAGCACAAAGTGTGCTTTGGACTTAAAGATAGTTTTCTTGAGAAGACCAAGGATATGCAAAGGGGTTACTCGACACTGGAACTTGATGTGCCCGAGATAAGATGTGCCCGAGATAAAGTGTGCTCGAACCAAAAATTGTGCTTGGGCAAAACACAATATGTGCCCGAAGCAACACTTAACCATTATCATTACTCGAGAAAAATCTTATATGTTCATTGTATACCCGGTACATCAAAAATTCATTTCTGCATCATTAATCACTGATTTGCCCTTGCAGAACCTGCTTGAATATTCACTTTGCATTTGCTACAACAAACAATGATAATATTGCCTTTAGTACCTGTTCATTCTTGACTTGTACCTTCTTCAT
The DNA here is from genome assembly GCF_021521415.1 of Bidens hawaiensis. Classification (NCBI taxonomy): domain Eukaryota; kingdom Viridiplantae; phylum Streptophyta; class Magnoliopsida; order Asterales; family Asteraceae; genus Bidens; species Bidens hawaiensis. The sequence continues at coordinate 737,618 of NW_027491881.1, forward strand.
ACCAGTTTGTACCAACGGAAATGTTTTCCAACATACCATATCCTGTTTGTGCAACACACTTATCAAAATCAATATCCAGCAAACAAAACCCTAATTCTTTCCGATCGAAAAAGTTGTTCCAAAATCTGAAAAGAATCGATGAGCTGTATCCAGGTCATCTCGAAATAAATAAAAGAAATCTATCTTCAATCTTATTCACAGCCTTTTCAGATCTGGAAATCATCAAATGAACAGAGTTTCCCCAAAACGAGCCAAATAACACTGTTACATCAGATCTGGACCATTCTGACCAAATAAACATGAAATTGATGTTGGATCTCCAAACGAATCATCAACCCAAACATCAATCCATATACTATTCTCCGAATCATCAAATAATTTCAAAACCCCCAAAATAATTTCAACGAACTTCATCGTTTAACGTCCATGGTGGATTCAAGAGCGAAATGAATATGTTCAACGGTTAGTCTGAACGATTCGGTAACCCATGCTCTGATACCACTTGTGTGGACCAAGCCCCGGTGCGGAAGCGTGAATAATCGGTATTAAACAACGGTGTGGAGCTCGGAACTAGGGTTATGATCGAATCTCACTCGTATCCACTCTTGAAAGATGTTTGGACGGATGAGGTGTATTGGGAGAGAGCCTGATTTGATTAACAATCAATAATAGGATGAATAATTGTAATCAAAACACAAAAGATAGAAATGGTAGTATGATAATATTAGTTGAATGATTCTCATAAAGATGAACCACTCATACATACATACATACATACATACATACAATTGATTAAGAAATATCAGCCGCCACCAGGAGAGCTCATCCTGGAGGCGGAGACTCTCTTAAAGGGATAAAACCCTAAATCTCACGCATACACAATACAGTCATTCATACTAGACAAATGAATAAAAATATCTATTTATACTAGTCTAGCATGACTTGGTCTTCAAGCCATCCACCCTTGGTTGAGACCAAATAATATATTTTTCACCCACAATTTAATTCGATGCGTCGGTCTAAAATATAAGTTCCATCATAGTTCATGACGAATATCTCAAACCTTTTAGTTAGGCCGTTCAGGATCAAATCCGTGGCTAACTCTTTGAGACGGGACACTTAAGCCATTCAAGCCGCTCAATGTGGCTTTTCATCTTAAGCACATAAGATGATACAGATTGGGTTTCTTCCATATGACATGCATGAAGTTCTCGAACCGTTTCGAAGCGCTCCACCCTAGCTTGAGTCAGGAACATTTCCTTTAGCTGGGTTATCATGTCATACGCCCCATGATTCTCAAAATCCTTTTGGATCTCGGGAATCATTGTTCCCAACATGAGGCAAGAAACTTGCACCGAATCTTCGGTGTATTTCAGCCAATCTGCATAGGCATACAAGTTATTGACATCGGGTTCATCGGGAATAGGATCATCTAAAATATACGAATTTTTCTCTTGCTTGAGAACAATTCTCAAGTTTCGATACCAGTCCATATAGTTGTTAAAGTTTAGACGATCCTTGTCCAGAATGGATCTAAGTGATAGATTATGCACATGAGATATAATTGCGTTCAGTTGATTGTTTGCGGCCATCTATAAAGAATTTAACAAAGTTCAATTTAGTATTTTCGATATCAATAAATTTTAATCTTTAATACCCTATAATGTCTCCAAGACAATTATTGATTAAAATCTAGAATCCAACGTTTCTTTCAAATAGTAGTTAGGTGACCTTTATCCTACTATTCAAATTAACAAGGTAGTCAACGTTTGACAATTGCAACCCTTTGCAACTTCTAGTTTTATGGGATCGGTTAAACATCATATGTTTAGTTGGCATGTTTAGTCCCATCAACACCTTTGAACGCCATGTGTCAGTGACCCTATTCACATGGTTTCAAATCAAGTCGTCCTACTTACACACACGTGTGAGTTTACACATACAAGTGGTTAGGTGACCCTTATCCCAAAAGTGTTGTAAAACCACCTTAAGATCACAAGTTTTCTTAAATGTGGTTAGGTGACCCTATTACACGATTCAAGTCTACAAGTGAGTTAAGGGTCATATAAAAGGATGATGTTCAACTTGTTTTAAAAGGGATTTTAGTTTTCAAAATTCTAGATTGGAAAACTATATAATGTACCTTCCATTTGCATGCATTCAAATGTATGGTACCTTTGAAAACCAGTTTTCAAGTTCCTTTTAATAAAACCCATTTTATTGTGAAATCATTAACCTTTAATAAAACCAATTTTATTACCTAATGATTTCTAAGAAACCAGTTTTATGCAAGTTGTTGATATTAAGTTTGTTAATTATCCTTATCCAAATAACATAAAACAAAATATATAAATCAACCATGCAAGCATAAATAAAGAACCACAAGTTCATAACCATAGCCACCTAAGATGATAACACTTGTTGACCGAAACAAGTGTGCCAAAAGGTCTCTCCTAAGGGACGAGAATGACACAAGGCATGTGTCGGTGAACTCCCACTTGATCCCGCATCCATATGCTTCAAGTGTACACCTTGTATTGTGAGTCTTCCACTTTATTTGGGCTCCAACTTCAGCTCCTTGCTTCCATGGGCCTCCAAGTTTGGGCTTTGGTCATTGGGCTAGAATCCCATCTTGGACTATGAAGTCCATTAAGCCCCAAAACCAAAACCGTAACTTTGTTGCTTCTTCTTTTACAAAAAATATATCCTAATACATTTTTCTCTAGTAAAAGAAACACAACTAATCTACTTATTATTACAAACCAATATGAAAGAATAAATAGATTACAAACCCAAATAAAATAATATTACAACCAAATTGAATATTGAATTAATCACAACACAAACACACATCCAAACACAAGGTCATGGCTAGGTTATGAACATCCAAATGCATATCCAAATATGCAAGTATTACATCTCTAAATGGTTCCCCTTGAGAACCTCAAACTTTCGGCCAAGGATAAGAAAAACGAAAGTTTCGGGTTTTGTCCAAACAAAACAACCAATCATCCAAAAGATTATCACATGCATGTAAAGTATAACCTTGAAGAACTAAGGGGTAACCAAAAGCCCCAAAAATTTCGGCCATATGGTGAGCCACACCATAAAACCCGAAAATTTTTAGATCTATTGATTCATGTATCCGTATAAGCGGCTCTTGATGCCATTGTTGGGTTTTAAAAAGATTATCAAAGCCATATAAGCCCATTTATATGAAAAACGAAGCGGATTAATAAGTTTAAAATCTTGTTATATTGATTAATATAAAACCCGTTTTATATGTAAAACCCAAGCCCCAGATCCAAATACGAATTTGCATTTATAAAAAAACAACATCCATAGGGGTTTATGTAATACAACCTTTCAAGATGCAAGAAAGATGAAGGAGATGACGGTTTGAATAGCAATCCTTCAATGGAGAAGTGCCTCAAGCTTGTATACCCAACGATCTCCAACAAACACCTTGGTTGCTAGAGTGCTAACACTTGATGCAAGAACAAACCCTTTTGTATATTTCTTGTTGTTCTAGGTACCTAATGAAGAGAAAAGAAAGAAGAGATGTGTGTGAGAGAGAGAGAGAGAGAGTAGAGATTATTCACCCAAGAATTATATTCTCCAATCCCTCTCTTGCATGTCTTGAAAGAAACAAAAGGAGGAGAGAGAAGAGGGAAGAGGTTTTTCCCACACAAAATTCAAATCCCCTTTTATTACTTACAATTTATTTACTTATAATGTTTACGTCATAAACATAACATAAGTAACATGCAATATGTCATTTAACCAATTTAAATAACATCTCTCAAAATATAAATTATCCATATAATTTATTTAACACACAAATGCAAATATTTAGAAAACCCAATTTCCAAATATTATAAGTGTTGATAATCATTACTTAGATCATATCAAATAATAATTATCGTGGCGTTTATCTAGCTTTTTATTGGGTATGACCCAACTTGGATCAATACGTACTAGCCACATAAACTCTAATATGTGTCTTGGGCAGATCGATTCCTACAATTTTCGATGCTGAGGATATGTTATCATTGAAGATGTATCTGGATCAATTATCCTCCTGAAGAGTTCCTGAGCCATGCCAAAGATCAAGGATCCTCAGAGGTTGATATTATTAACAATTGTTTCATGTGTGTAGGTTATTATTCAACAAAAGTAACGACTCTACGACTGAGTCTACCTTAAATTTCGCTACTGGAATCTCTCAGCACGTGGTCAATGAACGTTGGAGGAGTTATGGAAGAGTGGAGGATAATTAGGAATTATTGTTAGTTGTAATTTCCTTTATAAACATGGACATAACGATCGATTAGAACTCACTTGTATTCTCACACACACTAGAGCAGAATTCACATTTCTCTTTACACATTAGCATTCATTGTAACATTGATCGTAATCTCCAAACACTTGTAACCTTTTTTGTGATTAATAAATTGGTGATCGACGAGTTGTCATCACCCGGGGGTTTTTTTCCTTTGATCTAAACAAGATCAAGGGGTTTTTCCTCGCAAAAAATCACGTTGTTCATTCCATTTTCATTCATACAATCGTTGTTATTAGCATAGCACTATACCTCACTTTTACGGATTTGGAAACATTATCCTTAACTGATTTTTATCCAAAACAGTAATGGATTGGCTATCTGAGTTTGAGGCCCAGATAATATGTATGGGTAGATTAATAAGGTTAAAATCCTTGTATGGTGGTGCGGTGACGGTTTATGTTAATAAAGAAAGTTCAAGGCTTAATGTAATTTCAATGTGTAGAAACCCGTCACGGATCTAGCCGCTAATACGGTACATCGATTATGCATGAGATCTAAACGTTAAATTATTACTTTATTGATAAATATGGATAAATTACATAATAATAACTTATGGAGAACCTCACATCTCTCATGTGTGTGAACTCACTTAATTATGAGCATGAAACCACCTATTAATAGGCCACGTGCTCCATTCGTTAAGTTAAGCGTAATTCGTTATGCCTCCATAACGAATTAGACTCCACGTCAACATTCCATGACGAATGGTGTTAACTTAATGAACTAGCCCTCATTCATTATGCTTCCATAACGAATAGACTGATACATTAACAAACTAACCTAGATTACTAACGAATGGACCTCATTCGCTATACAAACCATAACGAATGGGCCATTTACAATAAATTAACAATCTAGACTATGTATAACTTATTCGAATGCTACGGACAACAATTTCGTGCACTAAAAGACACCCCCTTTTCCTTAGCTATCGAATACTTTAATCTTGAGTACTTTAACCGCAAATCACCAGTCACCAAACCGTGCACTAACAGACACCCCCTTGACTGATGATTTTCGGGCTTGTGCAGACGGACAATCTTTAAATCTTTTCAGCAAACCAACAACTTGTAGCCTCTCATATCTGATCACCCCCTCAATGTGAGCAACTCTCTTGGAGATCATCCCGATCATCCATTGGCGTATGATATGGTTCAATCTTTCAACAATCAGCAACAAGTCATCAGCTATCCATCAGCACCGGTAAAGAAAAACATATCTTTACGTTTAACCTCGTCACACATCTTCATGAATAACCCGATCATTCAACATCTTTCACTTCGGTATACAAAGTTCCAACCTCCGTTAATATACCCCTAATGATCAAATTAAAAAAAATCCAATGACAAGACTCGAATATTCTTCAATAAGATCAACCCGTTCGAGAATCGTCCCCCTCAACAGAAGTAATCCGCCATTTACTCGTAGCCAACATGATAAGGATCAAAGTCCCTCCGAAAGAAGTAAACGAACAGACACTCATATCTCACATAGTCAGGTTTCAATATTTGAACAAATCAATCACCAATCGAAGAACACTTGCAGTCTTGAACTCAGTCAAACGTAGCTTTGTAAGCATGAATTACCACCCGAATTGCAGTAATTTTTCAAGAAACCTTGCAAACGTAGGAAGATACAAGCCAAATAATCTCAAATGAAAGTTTTATCTCCCCCTTTTCATGACAAATTCGGCAAGGTCTTAAATAATCTTCAAGGTTCACAAACAAACACACTCCTCCTTAAATTACACGAGATCTCCCCCTCGGCCAGTCGAAACGCATAAACAGTCAGCCGGAAAATATATTACCAAAATTTGAGAGAAGAGTACCCAGTACATTAGGAACATCCCAGAAAAATTACGATTAAGAAAAATTTTTCCGATTTTCCCGCCAAAAATTCACCGAAAATTTTCGAAAAATAAATTTTAACGCCAAAATTTTCAAGAATGAAAACTCACTTACGAGGAGTATTCTGGAAAAAGTTTGCGCAAGAAAATTTTTCACGCCATTTTACTTTACTTTTTTTTTAACGAATCACCTCTCAATTCGTTATAAACATCCACTCTCAATTCGTTAACTTAGTTCGTGCTCTCCTTTCGTTAAAAATTAAACTCCAATTCGTTATAAATATCCACCATTCGTCAACCATTCACTGATTCGTTACATACTTAACGAATCTGCTCAATTCGTTATAACTTACCATTCTAATTCATTATAACAGTTACACAAATGGCCTCCCATTCGTTAAGAATTCAATTCGTCATACACATAACGAATCATCTTAATTTGTTACCAATACCTTAACGAATTAGCATAACGAATTGCCTTAATTCATTACCTTTAACTTAAAGAATTAACTTAACGAAGTAACTTAATTCGTGATTATTACCTTAACGAATTAACTCTTAATTCGTTAAATTTTCCTTAACGAATTGCTATAGTAGATTCGTTAGACTCCTTAACGAATTAGCTACAGTAACAACGAATCGGGTTGTTGGATCTGAACTGCTTCGCCGGAAAAACGTTTTTTGCCGGAAAAATCAGTTACAAGGCCGGAAAAACTCAGATCTGGCCTTATTCTAGAAACTTGGAACTTCATCCATGGTGAAATCATCAAAACACCATAATTAACCACCAAAATCACACCGAACACTCGGTTTTTCATTCTGAACACGAATCTAACATCCAAATAATTTAACAACCACTGAATCATCATAAACAGATTCAAACCATAACATACTCTTCCATGGTGAATCACTCAATTCACCATAAATTAACACCAAATTACACCAGTAGATTCGTATTTCCTTAACTAACACGAATCTACCATCAATTTGACTTAACAATCATTGAATTGATCCAAATCTGATCAATCCGTGACAATGCTCTTCCATAGCATATCCTTCAATACACCATAACTTAACCTCAAATTACACGGGAAGTTCCCTCTTCCATCAATAAACACAAATTCACACTCAAATCCACCAATAACACACTAATTTACTCCAGATCTGACCAAAAACCCGAAGAACACGAAAAACTCAGATTCGTACCTTAATCGAAGTATCGAGAGCAGCTCCTGCTTTGATACCAAAACGGATCTAGCCGCTAATACGATACATCAATTATGCATGAGATCTAAACGTTAAATTATTGCTTTATTGATAAATATGGATAAATTACATAAAAATAATTTATGGAGAACCTCACATCTCTCATGTTTGTGAACTCACTTAATTATGAGCATGGAACCACCTATTTATAGGCCACATGCTCCATTCGTTAAGTTAAGCGTAATTCGTTATGCCTCCATAACGAATTAGACTCCATTCGTCAACATTCCATGACGAATGGTGTTAACTTAATGAACTAGCCCTTATTCGTTATGCTTCCATAACGAATGGGCTGATACATTAACGAACTAGCCTAGATTACTAACGAATGGACCTCATTCGCTATACAAACCATAGAGAATGGGCCATTTACAATAAATAAACAATCTAGACTATGTATAACTTATTCGAATGCTACGGACAACAATTTCGTGCACTAACACAATGATAAAAGTCGAAAGGTTTGTTAAGGTGAGCGTGTGGTGCCTACATGGTGTATGTTGTTAAAGCTACAACCGAGATGAGAGAAGTGAAAGATGTTCCTATTGTGTGCGACTACCCAGAAGTGTTCCCTGAGGACCTTCTGGGGTTGCCACCGGAGCGTGAGATAGAATTTCAGATAGACTTAGTACCAGGAGCCCAGCCCCTCGCAAAAGCACCTTACCGCCTGGCGCCATTTGAGATGAAAGAATTGATTTCCCAACTACAAGAATTCCTCGATAAAGGTTTTATAAAACCAAGTGTTTTCCCTTGGGGCGCACCGTTGTTGTTTGTTAAGAAGAATGATGGAAGTATGAGGAAGTGTATAGACTATAGTGAGTCGAACAAGCTTACGGTGAAGAATAGATATCCGTTGCCACGGATTGTTGATTTGTTTGATCAACTACACGGTTCGAGTTGGTTCTCACGAATAGACCATAGATCAGGCTATCATCATCTAAAGGTGAAAGAGGCACACATCCCTAATACAACCTTTCGGACACGGTATGGACACTATGATTTTTCGTGATGTCGTTCAGTCTAACGAATGCTCCCACAACATTTATGGATATGATGAATAGGGTATGTCGGCCGATGTTGGACAAGTCAGTTATCGTCTTCATTGACGATATATTGATTTAATATAAGAGTGAGTCTGACCATGCTGAATATCTAAGAGAAGTATTAGTGAAGCTAAAGGAAGAGATGTTGTATGCTAAGTTTTCGAAATGCGCATTTTGGTTGCAAGAAGTGAAGTTTTTAGGTCACGTGATCAATCCTGAAGGGATTACAGTGGACCCATCTAAGATCGATGCGATAGTAAATTGGAAGACTCCGCAGATGCCGACTGATATACGCAGCTTCTTAGGTTTGGTTGGCTATTATTGGAGATTCATTGAAGGCTTCTCCAAGATAGCCACACCATTGATCGGAATTACCTGGAAGTATGTAGTATTCAATTGGGGTAAGTTTCAAGAAGAAGCTTTTAAGGAATTGAAGAAAAGACTCACACAAGCTCCAATCCTTGCTCTACCCGATGGCGACAAGGATTTGGTTGTTTGAACTGATGCCTCTCATCGTGGGTTAGGTTGCGTGTTGATACAACGAGGGAAAGTAATAGCTTCTGCGTCCATACAGTTGAAATTTCACGAGAATACTTATCTGACAAATGATTTAGAACTAGCAGCCGTAGTGCATGCTCTCAAGATATGGAGACACTACCTTTATGGTACTAAGTGTACTATCTACACCGATCATAAGAGTTTGAAGTACTTCTTCGAGCAGAAGAAGTTGAACATGAGACAGAGAAGATGGTTAAAGTTGTTAAAGGACTACGACTGTGATATCAAATAATATCCTGGTAAGGCTAATGTGGTTGCTGACGCGCTAAGCCGTAAGAACGAAGAAGTCATTGCAACAGTAAAGTCTTATAAGTTGATCATTAACTCAGATGTCTTTGGAGAAATCATCAAGGTGCAGTCTGAGGTATTTGCAGATGAAGGGCTAATGAAGAAAGAGAGGATTTTCGGACAGTAAAACAAGCTGATAGATAACAATCATGGTGTAAATACTAAGTTTGACCGTATGTGGATTCCACGCCATGGAAATCTGAGAGGTCGAATCTTAGATGAAGCTCACAAGTCGAGATACTCGATTCATCCAGGATCCACCAAGATGTATCAAGACCATAAGAGAGATTACTGGTGGCCGGGTATGAAGAATGATGTAGTAGATTATATTAGTAAGTGCTAACTTGCTTGCAAGTCAAAGCTGAACAACAGAAACCTTATGGGAAGATGCAGCCACTAGAATTACCTGAATGGAAATGGGAACACATCACCATGGATTTCATAATTAAGCTACCCCGTACAGCTAAACATCATGATACCATTTGGGTGATAGTGGGCCGCTTGACTAAAAGTGCTCATTTTTTGCCTATACGAGAGGCCATCTCGTCAGAAACATTAGCAGATGTGTCCATTAAAGAAGTTGTGACTAAGCATGGAGTGTCATTGTTGATCATGTCTGATAGACATACTCGTTTTACTTCAAGATTCTGGAAGAAGTTCCATGAAGATATGGGGACAAGACTGAAAATCAGTAAGGCGTATCATCCTTAAACAGATGGGCAGTCTGAAAGGACTATCCAAACCCTTGAGGATATGCTAGGTGCTTGTGTTATAAACTTTGGAGGAAGTTGGGATGATCATCTGCATCTGACAGAGTTCTCCTATAACAAAAGCTACCATTCAAGTATTGGTATGCCGTCGTTTGAAATGCTATATGGAAGGCGTTGTAGAACTCCTATATGTTGGGGAGAGACTGGTCAGAAAGAAATTGAAATCTTAGAAGTGGTGCAAGAAACCTCGTCAAGATTCGATCAAATCAAGGAAATGATGAAAGCTGCTCAAGACCGACATAAGTCATATGCTGATATGCGACGACGACGGATCGAGTTTAACGTTGCTTACAATGTGATGCTCAAGGTCTCGCCCAGGAAGGGAATTATTCGCTTCAGGAAGAGAGGGAAGCTAAGTCCAAGTTACATTGGACCGTTTAAGATTATTGAGCGTGTGGGCGAGGTAGCTTACAAGCTAGACCTACCCGATGAACTAGAGGGAATTCACTCAAACTTTCATGTTTCTCACTTGAGAAAATGTCTAGCTGATGACACGTCTCACTTACCATTAGTAGACATCGAGGTCGATGAACGGTTAAACTATATCGAGCAGCCGGTAGAGATAGTTGACCATAAGGAGAAGCAGCTTCATCATAAAGTTATCCCTTTGGTAAAGGTGATATGGAAGCACCGTAAAGGATCAGATGCTACTTGGAAAGTTGAAGAAGAGATGCGCAAGTTTTATCCATATCTGTTTCAGTAATATTTAGGTTTCGGGGACGAAACCTCTTTAAGGAGGGAAGACTTGTAACATCTCGTTTTATCGTTTAGGATAATAAAATAAAATATGATTTATTATGAGTCGGGCTTGCGTTGGGCTAAGTAATATGGGTAATGGACTTGGGTTAATAAGGAAAGGGGAAAGAGCATGGGCTTAAGCCCATGACCAATGGTATAAGTACCATTATTATCCATTAATTCCCTCATTCTCATCCATTCCATACACCATTAAAAACACACACTGAAGCTCTCTCTCATATTTCTCTCTTTCTCTAACCGAAACTATGAAGAAGAACTGATCCCGGCCCGAGGTAATGATAGTATGATATTATATGGATCCAAACCCGCTAGATCTAGTCAAGAAACAACGAACCGACACCGTCAACCGTTAAAGTCACGAGATCCGGTTGGAATCGGGTGTAAACCAATCAAAATACGAGCTTAGGGGTCACCCTAGCTCAAATCTGGATCGAAAGGGACGAAAACGGTGTAATATACGTTTTTTCGGCCACCGCCCGGTTTTCCTGCGAGGCGGCGCCAGAAAGGCGGCGAACGAGGAAGGAATGTCAGAGAATGTTTCTGACATTCTCTGACCTAACCCTTGATGCGTGTAACGAATTTGCTAAGTAATTCGTTGTGTAATTCGTTACGGAAGAGAAAAGAATTAGCTAAGGAAATAATAACGAATGAACTGCCATTCGTTATGCCCCTCCGTTAAGCAAGAATAACGAATTAGTTTCATTCGTTAACGGAGAACTGACGAATGAACCCCCAGTTCGTTATAAAAGAGAGTTCGTTATGAAAGCCATTTCGTTATAAAAGCCATTTTGTTATAAAAGCCAGTTCAATATAAAAGCCAGTTCATTATAAAGGCCAGTTCGCTATAAAGGCCAGTTCGTTATAAAGGTCCATTCGTTAAGAAGTAACGAATGAGCCCCATTCATTAACGAACTGGATAACGAATTATACTTTGAAAGAATGACAGAAAGGTCTCTAGACATATAATAAAATGGATTAATTACAAAGAAACCCTCGAACTTTATGAATTAGCAAATAAAACAATAAATTAGAATTCTAATGAATTCTAATCGACCCAAACCAGGGGCTCTGCCCCTTGGACCCTGCATGGGGTTTCCGCCCCTAGAACCCCGCTACCTGGGGCGCTGCCCCCGGACCCATGTTCATTGAGGGTTATAATTAAACTAGAAACACAATATGGGTAGTGATAGTTAATTGATACGTGTAATTTTTATACAGTTAGTCGCCCACAGCTAAAGAAAGGAATAACCATTAACAGTGAATGTAACAGAACGCATGTGAGTTTCTAGCCCCTCTTCCTTGTTATGTTTTCGGGGCGGTGTGCATACTCAATGTGAACATTAGTACACTTACCTAAAATGGTAAGTGTATGCTATAATGTTTGATGTAGTGATATGTATGAATGTATGAAGGAATCTTGTCTGCACGTGAACGATCTTCGGATACTGCACGTATCGATAGGGTAAGTGATGTATTGTATGCCTAGTAAGAAATATGTATGTATGGAAGAATGTAATGAATTGAGTATGTACGAAAGTATGATTATATAAATAAAGGTATGTATGGTTATAGATCAGATGAAAGGTACGGCTTAAAAGGGAACAGACCCTAATAATATCTGCGAATGTAGAGAACAGACCCTAATAATATCTATAAATGTAGGGAACACTCCCTAATAATATCTGCAAATGTAAGGAATAGACCCTAATAATATCTGCAAATGTAAGGAGCACACCCTAATAATATATGCGAAAGCTATAGGGTGGAATGCTCTTTAAAACGTATATGTATGAACGAAAGTATGTATGTAAGTATGAAAGTAAGAATGCATGTAAGTATGTAAGTAAATATGAAGGTATGTACCTTCGGGTGCATATGTAAGTATGTGAATGCATTGTATGTCGTCTAATTAACTAGGACTCACTCAGCGTAGCTGACTTTTAGTATGTATGCAAGTTAATCAACTGAGACAGCTGGCTTGAGGGAGACACATGGCAGGATCCGAAGAGGCTGGCATCTGAAGATTTGTCTTGATGATTTGATATTATCATTTATGTTATGTTTTAAAAGACAAGTTGCAAATGTTTGTAATGAATGGTTGACTATTATATTATTCCACAAAATTTTTAATTAACTCTGATATTTAGAACTGTGTTTATGAGTAAATCCAACACCAAAGTAGGGCATCGGGACCGGGGCCTTACAATTTTCATGTTATCTCAAGACAATGGTTTCTAACACTTTCATTTAGCTAAGGTTTTGGCGTTTTCACGTTACTTACATTTGGGCTAAATCCCAGTTTGGGTGAGTCCCCAGTTTAACATCAGTTTATTTGGGCTTGTCCCTAGTTTATTTGGGCTTGTCCCCAATGTATTTGGGCTTCTCCCCAGTTTGTTGGGTTTAATCCCAGTTAATATCATAAGTTATTTGCATCAGGTATCCCAAGTTCAATTGTGAGGACCACAGAAGGATCAACAGTTATGGATTCAAGATCCTTAATTTATTTTCACAAGGATCACAGAAGGATCAATACTTATGGCAATTCAGGTCTAATCAGATCTTATGGAATGATTTATACTTTTCAATTTATATTTACTTGGCTAAACTCTTTATAAACACTTTTTTGTAAGGATTCAAGATCCTTAGTTTATTTCTTACAAGGATATTTTATCCTTAAAGCTTTTTACTCAAGAATATTTCTTAAAAATTTTAACAAAACTAAGACTATATTAGACTTACTTTGGGAAAAATAAACCATATGTAAATAGCAAAAAGTCTTAAGTTATTATTATTGATAATAAGTCACCTGGACTTACCCAAAATTCTTAACCCGGATTTCACCATTCAAAAGATGGACCATCCACCCGGGTTAAGCAGGTGCTACTAATTGTTTATCGAAGTGCTGGAAAATAAAAACAGGGGCATCAAAGGCTTCATCCCCACAAACAGAGGATCCCTCCACCATTGCTACCCCTGGAAATTGTCTTAAGGATCATAGATCCTTTATCCTAATTACTATTGTCTATTACAAACCATGATCAAATATCGTTAAACACAAACAATCAAATAAAAAGACGGGCCCGGGCCTTGTCTTCTCAGCAGCTCAGCAGCTTCCCCATCAAATGTTGTCTATTTCCCTTCATCTAGCTCATTCGCATCCTTCACTCCACTAGTTCCAACTCCACTCCATCAGCTACCTCAGCATCCTCTTCATCATCTCCACCACCAAAGCTTGCCTCCACTTCTCCACATCCCAGGTTGACTTGTCAAAAGCAGGATCACCAGCTTCCATACCCATCTTGATCCTTGCCTGTAGCACTGACCTGGCCACCCACATTTTTGCCTCCTCGGTAGCTTACTTCACTTCCTCTTGATGCTGGGATTCTGTTGTGGATAGAAGATCCTTCAAGAGTTTCTTCTCCTTGGTGAGCTTGTCTAGAGTTTTTTCCTTCGCTACTGTTGCGCTTCCCATTCCAGTAAGGCTCTCCCCCAGTTGGCCCACGATCTTTTCATGATAGTCTCTGGAAGAGTTCACAGCCTGTATCAAAAAATTATACAAAGTTGGGAGGATTCTGTATTCATAAACAAGGGATATCAGCATCAAGGATACATACAGCAATGATCATTTCAAAATGACTCTCTGGCTTCGAAGATCTTTTCCTCTTGGATGCTCCTGATTTGGCCAGGGTGGTCGCGGTTATTTGTTCGGAAGTGGTAGTTGCCTTTAGAGCTTCTTTCTTGATGACTTGAGGAGTTATGAGACTATCAATATCCTCCAAAGAGAACTTGCCGACATACTTGTTTCACTTTTGAGCACCTAAAAAGCACAAGAAACAGATAAGTTTTCTATTTATTCACTTTACTATACAACTGTAAAATCTTACTTGAAATATTTCTGGTGGAATCTGAAGATATTTCACAAAAAGCCTCTATGAATATGGCCTGGAAGGTGAGGACTTCAGGATAGGGATGAGCGTGGGACAGTACCCGTATCCGTACCCGTACTTGTACCCATTTGTACTCGTACCAAAAAACAATAAAAACACGTACCAATACTCGTACCAAATTTTTCAGTAAGGTACGAGTACGGGTACGGGTATTGGTACAGGTATTTTGGTACAATACCCTTTTTTTTACCACTTTACTTTTTTATTTCCAAATTTTCGACGATCTTTAAACCGGTACGGGTACAAGTAACAAACAACATGAATTAGTCTGGGCATCGGTACTTGCACAGGTACGTTACGGGTACCAAAGTAGTACATGTACCAAATTGGCCATCAATTTAATGATAAGATAGCATTGAAGAACCCTCACTCGGTCGCCGACTTTAACTGATTTGTTTGTTGGTTCGTGTCTTGGATGTTATATTAGTTAATTTTGAAGAAACGTGTGATACTTATTCAATAATAACATGGTTGGAGAATTTATTTTATATATGAAGTATGAAGAATCTCAATTAAACCCTAATATAATCCAAACAGGTACAAACTACCAAATGTACCCATACCATACCCGTACCTGTACCCAATTGTACCTATACCAAAATTCAACAAAAATGAGTACCAATACCCGTACCGAATATGTTAAATCGGTACTGATACGGGTACGTGTACAGGTACGATACGAGTTATCAACTACAAGAGGAAAAACAGAATAACAATGAATAAAAGAAGAATCGATTATCCTAAACAGCTTCTTCAAGGATCCAGGATCCTACCCTTTTTAACCCATTTCAACGGTAAATCAACCCCAGTAGGAATGGAGCTTCGATTAACAAAAAGAATTGATTCCTCCAATAGGGAACCATTATGAGTAACTTTGGAAATTGGAGTAGGCAGTCGGGGTTTAGATTTTAAAACAAATCGGTTTGATCCGTGAGTGGTTAAGCTGTAAAGGTGTGATAGCTCCTGGACACTAAATCGATCTTCTCTTCCTCTATAATCCTTTCAATGGTGCGCAAGACCCTTCTAATCATCGGCATGGCTTGAATGTAACACATTCCCGTTGCATCGAAGAAGCTTTGGGTAAAATATGGGAAACAATACGTTTAACCGATGAGGATGGACAAGCTGGGAAGCAGACCCAAGTCTTTGAGTAGGTGTCACATCGGTTTAAAGAGTCGAAAGGTCCGAAAATGATTTACGGTGGGAACAGTGGTCGGAGGTCGTCGATTTCGGGGTCCGTGAATTTACAGATCTCAGAGGATGGGTTAGTGAGAAGGTTTTGGGATTGCATTTCTGATAACTCTGGATAATCAGAAGAAGTGGAACCGGTAGACATATTTTTAGAGTAAATATTATTCAAAGAAAATGAAAAGAGAAGAAAAGAGAATACCTGTTTGGCTGCGGAGATGCGTGGTTATAAAAACTATAACAATCACATATATTGGTGGCCGAAAATAATAAGGATTAGAGATAATAATTGCATATGTCACAAGTCTAATCGTTTTATCTTTTACAGGGGATTCAAAATTCAAAATGGCAGCTGTTAACCATAAACACCCGCCATTTTGGGGGCAATTGTTAGGGCATATAATTTATGCCGAGGATACTCTATCCTTATGTAACTTCTGGATCATTTATCCTTAAGATATACTTCGGGTTACGTAGGATCAAGGATCCTCGGTATTATTTGTTTACTAATGATTGTGTTTGAGTGGTTTTGTATTCGATAGCTATAACAGTTGGACGACATGGTCTACCTGTTTAATCTCTACTGGACTCATAATGCACGTGGTCAAAGAGATGGAAACGGCTAGTGGGAGAGTGGTGTGATAATAGGAAATTTAGTTATTTTTTATTTTTGTTTATAACGAGATTATTGATCAGATAGGTCACACACGTTTTTCACTTCGCACAATTCAATATTATTCACAGTTCTCTCTAGCAACAGAAACATAGCGATCTTGTATTACTGATCATAATCTCCAACCTTGTATTCTTATTTTTTTTATTAATATAGTGGTGATAGACAATTGTCACCACCCGGGGTTTTGTGTCGGCGAACAAGATAAAGGGCTTTTCCTCGTAACAATCCTTGTGTTTGTGTTTGCAACTGTTTCGTAATCTTTATTATCAATCTAGCACTAAACCTCACATTACAAATTTGGTTATATTATCCATGATTGATTTTTGACCAAAACAGAATGTATGTATGTATGTATGTATGTATGTATGTATGTATGCATACATGCATGCATGCATGTATGCATGTATGTATGTACGTACGTACGTACGTACGTACGTATATATGTATGTATGTAAGAAAGGTAACATGCTAAGTATCAATTATGTATCTTCGGATATGTAAGTATGTTGGCGTATTGTATGTTACCTGATTAACTAGAACTCACTCGGCGTAGCTGACTTTTAGTACGCACGCAGGTGAATAGGCTAAGGCAACTCGCTTGTCATGAAGACACATAGCATGACTGAAGTGACTGACATCTATAGAAGAATGTTGTGATGTTTTAATATGACATTTATACTATATTTAAAGACTAAAGTTTGTTTATTATGGAAAAATTTGAATGGTTATATAATATGCGGTTGAAGTTTTATATTCTATGAAAAGTTTTAATTAACCATGATATTTAGAAATATGTTTATGAGTAAATTAAACGTCCAATTAGGGCATCGGAACCAGAGCCTTTGTTTATTTATTTAATGAAATATGATTTGTTTATCTTTAATTAGAGAAAATAGAAATGCAAAAAAAGAAAAAAAAAAATGTATGAGTAATGATTGCTGCAGAGTTATGACTACACATTTTTTACAAAAATATTGAAATGCTGATTGTGTACTACATGACTTGAAATGCCTGGATATAGGGTATTACAAGTACACATGGTCTAAAAATTTAAACTTTGTTAGAAAAGGAAAATTACAACAATGTTTAAGCGTTAGACAGTGCGCTATGGAGCCGCAAGTGGGTGGCGCGAGCCACGGCGCGAAAAGAGTCCTGTGAGCCAGCGTGAGCATGGTCGCAGTGGGTGAAGTTGATTGCTTAGTTTTTTTTTTCCTTTGTTTAATCCCTGCAAACTAAATGGGGAGAAGAATGAAGGTGAAAAATTAATCGGTGGAGAAGGATGAATGTGAAGAAAGAAAAGGGAAGTGTGGATAAAAAGATCCAGGTTTTTTTTTACCTAATTATCGTTTGCGTTTTTTATGTTTGAAAGATTATTAGATTTGAGAAAATTTTTATTTTCTATTTTATGTTTTTTTAAACATTACGCTTATTATAATTTGTATAAAACTAGTATATAATTTGGGTTTTTTTATATAATTTATATAAGTTTGGATGTTTTTCTTTGCTTATAAAACTAGTATGTAATTTTTATCTTTGTTATAAAAAACTGTCTATTAATATATATTCTTGTTTCAAATTTTGAAATAAATCAGAAAATTCATTGAACTAATCGTTCGCTTGAACTAAAACAGGCACGGCTTTTGCGAGTGTTCAGTCAACATTCAGTGAGTATTACATGCCGTGAGTATTACATGGCACATTATTTATGGATGAATTTGGAGCCCGACGACAAGAAGAGATTTTGTTTTAAATATGTCAAAAGTGATCAAGAAGAGATTTTGTTGGGAAGAAACAAACGTAAAGAGGGACCAATAACTGGGAACACGTGTAAGCATAATGATGAAAATGCTGATGTAGTTAGCCGACGTGTGTTTATTAGGAGAGTCCAATAAAAGTAGATTATAAATTTCAACCACTAGATTTATATCTATTTAAATGTTCCTAAATTGCAAAAATCAGATTATGTGATTATACGTAGGGTCATGTCCATCTTTTCAAAAGTTAGAAAATACAACAAATCTTCATTGATTTAACAGGTTAGAATTTTAAACCCCGCATGTTTTCTTTTATGTGATTTGGGATTATTAATTAAGGTGCGCCACATCGGATAACGATTAGCCTTTTGGATCAGTTTCTATGCGCCACTCACTTCCAAAATCGATGCCTTTCTTTCATACGGTTCGTATCAAATTGCTTTCTTAATATAATAATGATTCATTTAATATTTGTATATGATCGATATCGTTAATATAAATATAAGGTTGTGATGAATCTGTATAGGCTTCTGCAGATCAAGTCTCCCTTCATTTGATTTAGGATACATTTCTACATAATCTTGTAAGTCTTTTGTTCACTTTATAAAGATATTAAGAAGAAATATGTTACCAAATGCTCTTTAAAGATATTAAGCAGAAATATGTGTTCTTGTCGGTTCATTAATGGGTTCATATTAGATACGATTTCGGTTAATTATGTGTCTTGAATCACATACCAAAAGGGTTATCAGTATTCGATTTTAATTCACATATATGATAGTTTCGAGTGAGTGTATGAATCTGATTCGAATTTTCAGTTAATTGAGTTTTTGGTTAGTTATTTTAGATGCAAATTCTTCAGGATTGTTTATAATGGGAGGTTTGTATATCCATGGAGGGATTCGACATAGCCAATCAATAGTGAGTACAAACACATGTATATCTTAAGTTAACCTTACATTTATAGCTTTAGATAAAAACCATTGTTTCCCTTTTCTTTATCATTTCTCATATAGATGTATTGATCAGGATTACAATAATGGTTTGGGCATTATTAGCCCTTTTGCGCCACAAGCATTCTTAGATGACGTTTTTTCCCGTCTTCTGGCATTGACTTCTTACATAAGTGATCGGTTTGTCCATTTTTTTGGTGAGTAACTTAGACACTTCTTTGTATTCTGCTGATGGTAACTTTGTTTGCTCTTTAAGTAACAATTTCTTGTATGTTTTGGGTACCATAGAGGATCTTGTCTACAGAGATGCTAGTAGATTCTCAGAAGATTTTGTGGTTGTTTCTTCCTATCAAGACCCGGGATCTTTGAACAGGAAGTTTGTTTCTTGTTCTTCAACTTCCAAGAATCTTGGTATGAGTCTTGTTGATATACTTAAAAGAGAAACTTCAAGTGTTGGTGATCATCCGATTGTTTATTCAAGATGTGAAATGATAGAAAGGAAGTTTTTTTATGGGAGTGTCCACTTCGTCCTAAAAGGGTATTACATTATTCTTGCTGTGTTTTCCTTAGCTTTAACTACGAATGTGATATTATTCACATATTTAAAAGTTAATCAAAGCTGATCGTGAACCTAGAACCATGTTAGCGCCAGCTTATCTTAGGAATAGCTAGCCATCAAAGCCGATCGTGAGCCTTTTCTAAAATTTTTTGAGTTGCAACATCTTTAATTTGGTGAATTTTTTAAAGATGTGTATTCAGTATATGATCAGTATGATAAAAGTCATAGTTTATCACTCTTTCTGTTGTTATTTGGATTAGTTACTGTTGCTTCATACAAATTGATAATTTGCAGTTCTTTTGTACAATTGCAGGTTGGAACTCACAAGATTATTTGTAAAATCTGCTTTGGATCTAGTATTGGCTCCCTACCATATCTCTTCTCAGTGTGCTAAACACACACAAATTCACATGAAAAGGTATAGCAATTGGCCGGTGTTCTTGTTCCCACACGATTAGAAAGTTCCATTCATATTTCAAATTGAATATTACATATGGTATTATTATTCACTTACTTCTGGATTATTTTCAGCATCCTGTCTCGGGTACAGATTACCTTTCATGGTTCTTCCAACGATATTGGATGGATGCAGCGTGATCCTAGCATGGATCCAGTCAAAGACGGTTCTACCAGATTCTTAGAACTTCTAAATGCAATACGGTACCAGCAATTATATAAATATCCAATATATAATAAAGTTCTGGTTTATGAAATAATTTCTCCTTTTTGTTTCAAAGGAATGGAGAGCACAAGCTACCTGGATCATACGTTTATTTACTAATTCCGGGTAAGAAATTAGTTAAACCGGCCTTACTATGTATCTACTTGGTTTTTGTTTGTTATGTATGCTTAAACGCAGAATGTGTGTAAATATCAGGATTGTTTAGCAACCATGGTCCGTTATACTTTGTTAGCACCAAGAGGTTCTTTTCAAAGATGGGCTTAGCTTGCCATATAGCAAAAATCAACAGTGAGGTATCATTTCTGATGTGCAAAATTGTCAAAGATACAAATTTTTTGCTTATATTATGATGCTATTTATAATCACAACTAGATTTCTTGATTTCCTATCCAAAATATATTGACATATCATTTCTTGATTTTCTACCAAATTATCAAGCAAGATTACGCCCTTGTTTACAATTTCACCTAGATTTCTTGACTTTCAATCCAAAAAACAAACATTCTTTTAAATATGTAGATAGTTTATGCCTTTTGTTTTGGGAGAAATTCACACAAGAGTAACCGTACATATGTTTTGTAGGATTGATAGTAACATATACACAAAGGGTACATATATTTAATGTATTGATTGTCATAAAATTTTACAAATGAGGATTACGTCAATTTTCATAGGGTCAAAGGGTGGTCATCCGTTTAAGCGAATGGGTGGGATGTTTTGGTATATAACCACCCAAACTTAAGTCATGTAATAATAAAACAAATTAATACTAACTACATAAATTTAGGATAAAGCTCAATTAATTAATCTATCATGTTTATGCTATATTGATTTTCCCCAAGTTTATGTCTATGTTATGACATGCTGTCAATATTAACAAGATTTCTTGATTTTCAATCAATAAAAGTGAGCTATCACTTCTTCGTTTTCTTTGTAGAGATCGAGAAAGTTTGTGATCTAAGTTAGATAGTGATTTCATGAATAATAAAGTGTGGTAAAAGTTCTTGGTTGTCAACCAAAATATCGAGAATGTTTATGCTTTACGTTGTATTCGTCTTCCATCAAAATTTATTAAATTCCAATCCAAAAATAAAGGCTGTGTTTTTCGTGTATTACATGATTGATTTTATTACAAGAGTTCATGGTTTGATGGTTTTTGTGATCAAGGCATCAGTGGAGTACAATTCATTGGTATTGAAGCAATATATTGAAGAGTTGTATTGGGGATCTGGAAAACGTGTGATGTTGCTTGGTCACAGCAAGGGTGGGGTAGATGCCGCCGCTGCTTTATCACTTTATTGGTGTGACTTGAAAGATAAAGTTGCAGGATTGGGGATGGTTCAAAGTCCTTATGGTGGAACCCCAATTGCCTCTGATGTTATGCGTGAAGGCCAGCTTGCTGATAAGGAAACTAGAAGGATCATGAAATTCGTAGTATGCAAGATCATCAAGGTAAATGCCATTTTTACTTTCTAGTGTCAAATTAATCGTGTTTTACATGTGATTTATTGTGCGGTCATTGTTATGACTGAACAAGATTCGATAGCTTTATTAACGCATGAGAACGGTATAACTATTCTTACCCTTTTTATAACCTACCATGCATCTTCATTAAAAAAAGGCCTTTTTTCCAATTTTGGAGAGTACTAATTTTTGAGTATTATTGAATTAAGAATTATTATTTTTACATAGGGTGACATAAGGTCTCTTGAGGATCTAACATACGAGAAAAGAAAGCAGTTCCTGAGCCAACATAAGCTTCCAAAAGGAATCCCGCTCATCTCATTTCGTTCCGAAGCAAACGTGGGACCAGGGGTCATATCAATGATGTCCCACATAGCACACGTGGAGCTTCCTAAGCTTTCCTTCTTGGGACATGGGTCCCACGAGTCTGAGATAGAGGTGGGACCCATTGTGAAGCGTCAAGTGCCAGTGGTGGTTCCTGTGTCTGCTGCAATGGCTGTGTCAGCTCTCCACCTGCAACTCCGTTATGGTGAGAAAAGTGACGGGTTAGTGACATGTCGTGATGCGGAGGTCCCTGGCTCAGTTGTGGTTCGACCCGAACAAAAACTTGATCATGCATGGATGGTGTATTCTTCATGGAATAAGAATCAAATCGGTGCTGATGCTTCTGAGATGTGTGAAGCTTTGCTAACGATGTTAGTTGAAATTGGAAAGGAGAAGAACTTGGGTAATTAGATTTAGTGCTATGTTTATTGATTGATATAGTGATAATTAACGTTGTTGACATGAGATAACGTCGTGACATTTTGAGGAATCAAGTTTGTTTCCATCTGTTTATTTAACACCTTTTTATCTGTTTCTATCTATAGGAGTTGGCGTTGCGGCAGAGAGTGTGACATGGTTAAATGTCATTTAGTTAAAAAAGTTTAACAGTGAAGAAATGTAAAGCCTCAAATGTAAATTGCAATACTACTTTTAAATATGTGTCTTTTGACGGGAACATGGTCGGAAGTGGGTCAGTGTTGGCTTGGTTTGCCAAGAATACTATAATTAAATTTTTTTGTATTTTAAAGATAATTTAATTTAATAATAAAATGTACGTAAAGAAACGAGAACTCTGAAAACTCTGAATAGAATTTTTATGAAAATATAGATAAAATTATTATCATAATACCTCCATTTTATTAAAGCTAATTATCAATCTTATATATGAAAATTATTAATTATTAATTTATTTACAAATTAAAGTTTAGACATGGCAATAGGTCGGGTTTGAGATGGGTTTAGCTATTCCAAAAGCCTTTACTCAATTACCAAACCCTGTCCCAAACTCGTACCAAACCCATTGGGTAGTTGTCGGATACCCATCGGTAACAAGCATACCCGTAGGTTTCGGGTATGCTTAGGGATGTTCACGAGTCGAGCCAGGGTGGTTTCGAGCTCGGGCTCGAAATTAAACGAGACAACTCAGCTAAGGCTCTAGCTCGATTTTGAAGTTCAACGAGATTAAGATTGAGCCAACTAGCCGAGCCATGATCGAGCCGAGCCTAGGTCGATTTTGGCTCGGTTACAAAAATGAGCCAACTAAACCCACAGCTCGAAACTAAACAAAAGTCTCTTACACACCTATACCCACTAATTTCTTTCTAGGTGTGTAAGAGATGGTCAGGGAATGTAAAAGAGTTGTCATATCAGAAACCTTTATTTGTACTTGATAGTGGTGAATAAGGCTAATATCTTTTGATAGTGGTGAATAAGGGTGGACCAATGCTATTTACGTTTAATAGTGGCGAAAAAGCCTAATAGCATTTGATATTTGCAAATAAGGGTTACCACTTAAAACATATAACATATTCAACTATTGCCTTCACGGAGAAATAAAAAATACAAGTAAGTTGATTCACTTGTCTGCATGATTCACTTGCCTGCATCATTCCTTCTCTCAAATATGAATGAAATTCAAATAAAGAAGAAAAAGTCAATTTATTGACTTGTCTATGGTAAAACTTTTGTTTATTATGGAGAACCTTTATAAATGAAAATCACATGCATCCACAAAATCCAAAAATCAAATGAATCAAAAACCTTTATTTGTACTTGGATTTATAGGTGGTAGCCCTTATTCGCCAATATCAAGTGCTATTAGGCTTATTCGCCACTATTAAATGTAAATAGCATTGGTCCACCCTTATTCGCCACTATCAAAATATATTAGCCTTATTTGTCACTACCAGGTATAAATAAAGGTTTCTGATATGACAACTCTCTTACATTCTCTGACCATCTCTTACACACCTATACCCACTTTACTTATTCGCTAGTAGTAAAAACTAATACCCATTTGTGATTAAATATAGAAGTCAACCCTCCAAGTGATTAAGAAACTCAAATATACCCTATTTTTAAAAAACATTCCTATTATTGGTGATAGTGGATTTGAAGCGGCTATAGTAGTCCCGTGGTTTTTACTCTCGCCTTGAGAGGTTTTGCACACTAAAATTATTTTGTCCTATTTACTTTTAAATTACCCTATTTGTTTGCATCCTCATTGGTTCATTCGGGTCGGGAAAAGTTTAGCCAAACGAATATTAATTCCGTAATATTTGTTTAACGTTCGTGGCTAGGTGGTCATTTTTCCCAACAGAGTGGTATCAGAGCTTCGGCTCTTGTTCTTGGGTTAAGACTTGTTTGAACGATGGAAGCTAATACAGGTAGGATGGTGAATTTGAATGGTTATAATTATCATGTTTGGAAAGGAAAAATGGAAGACCTTCTTTTGTATGAAGGATTATTATTTGCCTGTTTTTAGTACCGATAAACCTGAAGATAAAATTGTTGATGAGTGGAATATTTTGCATAGAAAGGTTTGTGGGTATATTCGTAATGGGTTGATGATAATGTTTTGAACCATATTAGCGGGGAGAGTCATGCTCGTACTCTATGGACCAAGTTTGAAGAGTTGCATGCTCGGAAGACCGGGAACTATAAGTTGTTCTTGACTAAACAATTGATAAACTTCAAATACCATGATGGAACTCCTGTTACTGATCATTTGAATGTTTTTCAGGGTGTTATTAATCAACTTGCAAGTATGGGAATTAAGTTTGAAGACGAGATACAAGGTTTATGGTTTCTTGGTACTTTACCGGATTCTTGGGAGACTTTTAGGACATCATTGTCCAACTCCGCAGCTAACGGTATTATTACTATGGAATTGGCTAAAGGTAGTATTACAAATGAAGAGATGAGAAGAAAGTCACAAGGTTCCTCTTCACATTCAGATGCCTTGGTTACCGAAAGTAGGGGGAGAAGCCAAAGCAGAGGTACGAGTAATAAAACAAAACAACCCAGTAAGTCTAGAGGGAAGTTTAAAGATTTTGAGGGTCGTCATTGAGGTAGAAAAGGGCACACAATAAAATATTTCATACAACTGAAAAGGGAGAACAAGAAGACTAATTACAACAATAAAAAGAACTACAAGAAAGATGACGGTGATGAAGGTACTTATGAAACTAACACGGCCATCGAAGAGTTTCATATTTGTTGTGATTATGATAGGGTGAACATTGCACGCGATTATTCGAGTTGGTTGTTGACAGTGGTGCTACTTGTCATGTGACATCACAAAGGGATTTTTATTCGTCTTATACTCCTGGTGATTTTGGGAATGTCAAGATGTAATAATGGGCTATCAAAAATCGTTGGTGTTGGGGATGTTTGCTTGAAGTTTGATACTGGGATTGATTTTGTTTTACACAATGTAAAACATGTTTCGGATATTAGACTTAATTTTATCTCCGCAGGCACATTAGATGATGATGGTTTCCACAGTACCTTTGGTGGTGGAATTTGGAAACTCACTCGTGGTTCGTTGATCGTGGCAAGAGGTGAAAGTACTTCAAAGTTATACATGGCACATCCGTAGATTTTCAGAGACTCGGTTAATTCATTTACGATTTCTGATGTGACTGATATGTGGCATAAGAGACTTGCTCACATGAGTGAAAAAGGGATGTCAATTTTATTGAAGAAAGAGGCCTTGACCGGTGTGAAAGAAGTTCATTTGAAGAAGTGTTCTCATTGTATGAATGGTAAGCAAAAGAGAGTTTCTTTTCATAGTCATCCGCCTCATGGAAAAGAAAGTATACTTGACTTGGTGCATTCAGACGTATGTGGTCCTATGAAGACTATAACACCTGGGGCTGCTTATATTTTCACACTTACAGACTATCATTCGAGGAAGGTATGGGTTTGTACTTTAAAGTCTAAAGATCAAGTATTTGATGTCTTTAAGAAGTTTCATGCCTTAGTTGAGAGACAAACTGGGAAGAAGCTCAAGTGTATTCGTACAGATAACGGAAGTGAATATATTGGTCCTTTTAGTGCTTATTGTAGAGAGAAAGGTATTCGACACCAAAGACCACCTCCAAAGACACCATAGTTGAATGGTTTAGCAGAACGGATGAACAGAACTTTGGTTGAAAGGTTTAAGTATTTGCTCTCACATGCAGGGTTGCCTAATTTCTTTGGGGGAGAAGCTTTAAATACAGTGGTACATGTTATTAATCTTACTCCTTGTATTCCTTTGCATAATGATGTTCCAGACAAGGTTTGGAGTGGCAAAGATGTTTCATATCGTCATTTGCGGGTCTTTGGATGCAAAGCGTTTGTGCATATTCCCAAAAACGAAAGATCAAAGCTTGATGTGAAGTCCAAACAGTGTATATTCCTTGGTTATAGGCAAGATGAGTTTGGATACATGCTATATGATCTCGTTTCAAAGAAGCTTGTTAGAAGTCGTGATGTTGTGTTTGTGGAAGATCAGAGTTTGAAAGATATTGAGAAGACATAGGTAGTTCCTCAGTACACTGATGATCTTATTGATTTGGATCCTTTTCCGACTCAGCATATCGAGTCACATCACGAAGATGGTATTCAAAATGACGAACAACATGGTACCTATAATGTTGATATTCAAGAGCAGGTAGAGTTGGATGAGGATATTCATCCCGGGTTACCAGTAGATATGCCTGCATTTGTCCCACTCAGGCGGTCTACAAGAGATCGTCAACCTTCTACTCATTATTCGACTGGTGAGTACGTCTTACTCATTGATGGAACGTAAGAAAAAAAGAGCGTGGTTTGAATCCATGCAAAATGAGATGAATTCTTTGTATGAGAACAATACCTTTGAGTTGGTGAAGTTGCCTAAGGGAAAAAGAGCTTTAAAGAACAAGTGGTTCTACAAATTGAAGACTGAAGAACATACCGCACGGCCTAGGTACAAGGCAAGATTGTTGGTCAAAGGGTTCAGTCAAAGAGAGTGTATTGATTTTGACGAGATTTTTTCTCCAGTTGTGAAGATGAGTTCTATCAGGGTAACCCTTAGTTTAGCAGCTAGTCTTGATCTTGAGGTTGAGAAAATGGATGTCAAGATAGCATTCCTTCATGGTGATCTGGATAAAGAAATCTATATGGAGCAACCTGAAGGTTTTTACGTTAAACGTAAAGAAGATTATGTTTGTAAACTTCAGAAAAGTCTTTATGGGTTAAAACAAGCACCGAGATAGTGGTACAATAAGTTTGAGTCAGTGATGGGGAAACAAGGCTACCGAAAGACTGCGTTTGATCAATGTGTTTTCTTTAAGAGGTTTGGTGATGATATTTTATCATTTATTGCTTTATGTTGATGATATGTTGATTGTTGGCAAGAATGCGAAAAGAATTGTCCAGCTGAAGAAAGAATTAAGCAAGTCATTTTCTATGAAATACTTGGGGCCAGCTAAGAATATCCTTGGCATTCGGATTACTAGAGATAGAGCTTCAAAGAAGTTACACATCTCACAAGAGCAATGTAACATCACGGAAATTTCGGGCCAAAAATGGCAAAATCCAAAGTCAAGGGACCAATTCTGCCAAATTCCAAACTTGAGGGACAAAAATGTAAATTCTGTTTTCCTGACCCATCGCGATACGCGATGGATCAGAAGAGAGACCCATCGCGTAGCGCGATGGGTTGTCTGACACGTTGTGACACGTGTGCCACGTGGCACACGGTGGCACCGTCTGCCGCCACGTGGCACAACGCCTGCCACGTGTCGCCACGTGGCAGGTCTACTGGGTGACGCATCCGACCTACGTCGCGAAACGCGACGGGTGCCCAAGAGGTCGTCGCCTACCGCGACGGGCTTCCAAAAATCGCCTATAAATAGCAGCCATGGGGTTGTTCATTTGACACATCAAACCACAGCTCTCATCTCTCTCTCTAAAATACCCACTCTCTCTCTAAGATTCCTCGTAAAACGTACCACGACAAATATCGATTTCCGCACCCAAAATACCAACATACCTCGATAATTGTGCCACCTCCCGACGATGTTATAAGCAGGAAGATGTTATTGGTGGGACGTACCGACAAGTTACCTCGTAAAGCGTGCTGACGTGGAAGAATATTGGTGTGTCTCGTTTAGCGTGCTGAAGTGAAGAGTTGATCAAAGCGAGAACTGAAAAGTGATAAATGGCGTCGAAGTGTTGCTCGACTTTCTAGGGTATTTATAAGCCGACAAAGATAGGCATAATGCCCGAATAAAATAATAATAAAATATTATAAAGGCTTAATACCCTAAGTCGAAATTATACTCGACGTCTCAAGAAATATACATAGCAAAGAAAAGAAAAGAAAAGAGATATAAATATACTTATATATGTGTGTGTAAATATATATATAATTCTTTGTTATGAGTATTATTTAAGTAATAACGAGTATTCTTATATAATAAAGAAACGAATACGTTTCTTAAAGAAGAAGAAACGTAGGGTTTTTATAATAAACTAAAGGTTTATGAATATTAATTTTTAACTAAAGGTTTTAAAGTAAAAGAGTATTGAACTAAAAGTTCATCGAGATAAATAAGACTAAAAGGTCTTAAGCCGGATTGTATATCCGACTAACAAAAGTTATACTCGTACTATAGGTGCGAGATAGCAAGGGAAAGACTCGCGGACGGTGTGTGAAGCCGATCCTAATAAAAAGGTAAATACACCCCACTTTTACAAACTTGTTTTCAAACAATCAAACGTGTTATGTGTAAAATTTTACATGAGACTAAATGTCTCTAAAAACATTGTAAATAAGAGTATAAGCCTAGCCCTCAGGCTATAGTATACGTTTGTCTGGATCCTTACATATGTGGTCAAATGCGGTGGGTACATCGCACCACGCTTGGTCACGAACCCTGGCCACGATGGGCCGGACCTAAGTTACGTTCGAGTGAGACTGACCATGTGTATATTTATGGTACCTAAGTTATGTCGAAACGCTGCGGTGTTTTGCTGAGGTGACCTAGTGTAGAGACTCGAGTTTATAATAATGTTGTTTTAACTTGATTATTCCTAAGCCAAGATGGGCCGAGACTTAAACAGTCTCGAGGGGTGATTAAGTAAAGAAAATATTTTAGCGTCAGCATATTCACCAGCATTCGTTGCTGACGTATTTTCTAATATTTTGCAGGTAATCAAGAATAGAGCTTGAAGGACGAAGGGCTCAAGAATCCGATGTCTCAGATAATTTTGTTTAAATATTAAATATGATGTTTTTGTGAACTTTATAAACAAGTAAAACTAAAACGACTCATTTTGTCTCGTATTTTGTATTGTAAATATTTTAACTTAAATCCACATGTTTTTATAAGACTTCCGCTAATAACCCGCAAATCTGATTTAATTACAAATGTGGTACCAACTGTCGGTCACACTCCTAGGCCTAAGATGGGGGTGTGACAGGTTGGTATCAGAGCCATCGATCTTAGCGAATTGGGTATTATAAAACAATACTCAAGATTCGATCCAAGCATAGGAAAATATTTTATTTGATTATTTGAATAGGGATAAGATTGGCTAGTAACCCTTTCTTTCTCTCTCCACATTCTAAACCTCCTAACCTAGATGTCTTACGAGAAATTAATGGAGTATTATGATAATCAAGCGAGAAGAGCAAGAAAGTATCACAAATTCCCAAAGGACATCATGAGTAAGGATTATTTCGAATCATTCTTCAATTCCAACGAGGGACATGACCAACATCCCAACATTGAACCAAGTCCTATCTACCATCTGGATAACACTCCACATCAAAGGTACTAAGCACCAAGACACTCAAGTTATCATCCGAAAAGTCTACCTATGTATCAACCACCTGAGGTTTCGACATATTATCCTTCTGAGATTCCGACCTATCAACCAACCGAGATCCCGCCATATTTTCCATCTAGAGGTTCAACACATTTACCAAATCCTCACCCTTCATACACTTTCCTCTCCAACTTACCAATCAAGGAGGAACCAAAATCTCCTTCATCCGACTGGATGCAATGCCACTCCGATCAACGAAGGTGGCATACTGGCACTTCAACTATGGATTCTACCGATTCCCGTGTCAACAAGGAAGGGCCATCTCACAAGCCCAAGATGAGAGTGACGATGCCATACGAGAAGATTCACATGTCGGCAATGACCGAAGAGGAACCAGGAGAAGAACCAGAAGAGGAAACAGACCCCGAGGAGGAATATCATGACAATCCAAATGAAGTAACAACGTCAATCGAAGAACAACACTCAACCCCAAGCTATGGTTCTGTCGATCCATATATGTAATTCCTCCATGAACTCAAGGGTAAGGCGTCATCAAGTTTTCCACCATACCAAGGTAAGATTCCATCCATTGAAGAACAAGCCAATGAAATCCGTGAACAAAACGAAGCTGCTGATGCATTCTTCAACTATCCCTCCGATGTGACAACATCTCCATATCCAAACCCGAGGAACCATTATGATGTGGTGATGATGGGTTATCGCGACCCACCTCCGAAATATGGATACCCAAACGAGATCCTGCAATCACAAGAAGAGCATTTGGACCAAGCCTTGCACGAAACTGATGAACTTAGGAAGAAAATTGCTTTGGATGAGAAGAAAAAGAAGAAGATAGGAGACAAGCTTCTTCGAAAATGTAACAAGTTGACGAAGGTTGTGAAGAAATTCATGAAGGATTAAGAAGATAATGATGATGGTGTGTTTTCAAGAGATGAAGTATATGTGTTAATGTAATATTATATGTTATGTGATGTATGGATAGGAACAAATATATATACATCAAGCATGGATGTATATATAAATCTATGTGATGTAATAATCTGTGTATATATCTTGTATAATATATACATATAATGAATAAATAAAATATATGTTTAATAAAAGAAAAATTGTCAAATTTCATACGTAAAGAAAAAGATTGAAAAAGAATAAAAGATAAAAATGTCTCGACAAAGTGATAACCGAGAGGCCTCCCGAAAGGAAGCCGAAAAACGAGAAGAAAAAGGGAAAGGTCCCGAAAATGAACAAGAGGAACCGATTCCCGATAAATACATGAAACAAATCCAAAAGTTAGTAAAAGATGCCGTAAGGGCCGAATCTGAATTTAGATCCCAATATAGAAAACGAAACATTCACAATCTGCTAATCCTTCTCGAAAATCCGTTTCTAAACCCCGTTCTAGACCTTCACGTATGGAACAAAGTGTGCATGGGTCGAACGCTGATGGTGGGGTTCGTCAAGATTTTAAGAAACTTAAAATAGGTGAGTGTTAGTTCAAAGACTTCAAGTATTATGGACCGAAGAAATTCCATGGTGATAAGGGAGCCATCACAACCATGAGGTGGCTTGAAGAGATGGAGACAAGCATAATAACGAGTAAGTGTTCTGATGAGGAGATGATTCAGTATTTAGCCCTGATGTTTAAAGACGAGGCACTAAACTGGTGGAACACGTTAATCTTGAGTACATGAAGGGAGGTGAGGTATAGTTTGACTTGGAACGAGTTCAAGGAGTTATTAATGTCAAAATTTTGTCCGATGCATGAAACGGACCAAATTCAAACCAAATTTTTTACTCACAAGGTTGTTGGAACGAACCTTCGTGAGTATAATACGAAATTCCATGAATACTGTCGTTTGGTTCCCCAGCTGGTTACCCCTGAATCCAGCAAAGTTACACGTTATATATGGGGATTACCACGAGAGATTCATGACATGGTGAGGTCACACTTGCCACAAACCGCTGACTCCGCGATGGAGTTGGCTGGGTACTTGATGGGCGGAATGATCCGCAATTAGGAGGAGGATAAGAAGGTCGTAACAACACACGACTTAAGGAAAGGAGGAGACACCCGTTTCAAGGGTAAAGGAGCTGACCAACGAAGGTCCAGCTTCAACCCCAACACCCCACAATGCAAAATCTGTAAGAAATATCATAGGGGTAGATGCAATTTTGCTCCTCGAGTTTGTGATTCGTGTCATCGACCCGGCCACGCGACGGCCGATTGTTGGAAGAAGATGATGACCTGCTACAAATGCAAGGAAATGGGACATTTTAGCTTTGAATGTCCCAAGACAAGCCCGCGACTGGTGGTGCGGGTGGTAGCGGTCAAAAGAATGAGCCCAAGAAGGGCAATGCAAGAGTCTTCGTCCTTGATACAAAGAAAGCGGCCGACACACCGGAAACCATTACCGATACGTTCCTTGTTAACAACACTTATGCTAGAGTCTTGTTTGATTCATGAGCCAACTTAAGTTTTATAGATTATAACTTCTGTAGTCTATTAAACGAACCTTTAATCAAACTAAATAAAACTCTAAGCGTCGAGATCGCTAATGGCGAAATCGTCAGAATCCCCGAAGCCTTAGAAAACAAAAAAATCTTATTAGCTGGTTATGTTTTGCCTATTCAATTGCTACCTATGACTCTTGTTGGTTTTGATGTTGTATTAGGTATGGATTGGTTTTTCCGACAACCATGCTCGTATCCTCTACAATAGCAAAACCGTTGAACTTCGAGCCCAGATAAACGAACTATTCGAATTGAAGGGGATAAAGACGCTGGCCGAGTTAGCCTAATCTCAATGATAAGGGCTAACAAATGTTTAAATCAAGGATGCTTAGCATTCATGGCCTACGTCACCGAAGAATCAAAACCCAATGAAATCAAAAACGTTCCTGTTGTTTCCGACTATGCCGATGTCTTTCCTGACGAACTTCCTGGAATTCCTCCCGATCGCGAAGTAGAGTTTAGGATCGGTCTTATTCCCGGTACTGCTCCGATCGCCAAAGCTCCATATCGCCTCGCGCCAACCGAGATGAGGGAATTGAAGAAACAACTTGACGATCTTCTCGAGAAAGGTTTCATACGACCAAGTTCATCACCATGGGGAGCACCGATACTATTTGTTAAGAAGAAGGACGGATCCATGCGTATGTGAATCGACTATCGAGCTCTCAACAAAGTTACAATAAAGAATCGTTATCCGCTCCCTCGAATAGATGATCTTTTTAACCAACTTCAAGGTGCTAGCTTCTTTTCTAAAATCGATCTTCATTCTGGCTATCACCAGCTCAAAGTTCAATCCGAAGATATCCCAAAAACCGCCTTTCGAACAAGGTATGGCCAGTATGAGTTCACCGTTATGCCATTCGGACTTACTAAAGTGCCAGCGCGTTCATGGACATGATGAATTGTATCTGCAAGCCTTACTTGGATAAATTTGTTATCGTCTTCATCGATGACATACTTATTTACTCTAAGTCTAAGGACGATCATGAAAATCATCTTCGAACATTACTTGAAATTCTTAGGACCGAAAAGTTGTACGCCAAGTTCTCGAAATGCGAGTTCTGGTTGCACGAGGTGCAATTTCTTGGTCACATCATCAATGTCAATGGTATCCAAGTGGACCCCGCTAAAATTGAAGCTATCTCTAAGTGGGAGGTCCCAAAGTCACCAACCGAGATTCGAAGTTTCTTGGGATTGGCCGGCTACTATCGAAGGTTCATTGTAAACATTTCCCGAATCGTTGTTCCCTTAACTTCTTTAACTCGCAAGAACATCAAATATGAATGGGGAACAAAACAACAAGAGGCGTTCGATATACTTAAATAAAAGCTTACCCAAGCTCCTATACTGGCCTTGCCAGAAGGTAATGAATATTTCGTTGTTTTTAGTGATGCATCTCATTCTGGTTTAGGATGTGTGCTAATGCAACGAAAGAAAGTAATCGCCTACGCCTCTCGTCAACTCAAGGTACACGAAAAGAACTATTCGACTCACGATCTAGAGTTAGGCGCCATAATCTTTGCCCTTAAGATATGGAGGCACTATCTCTATGGAGTAAGATTTATTGTGTACACTGATCATAAAATCTTAAAGCACATCTTCGATCAAAAAGAGCTTAATATGCGCCAACGACGCTGGATGGAAACTCTCAATGACTACGAGAGATCGTCTATCACGAAGGTAAAGCCAACGTTGTGGCTGACGCCTTGAGTCGTAAAGAGCACGAAAAGCCAAAAAGAGTTCGGGCGTTAAGGCTCGAACTTCAAATCGATCTTATTGACCAAATCAAATATGCCCAAATTCAAGCGATCAATGAAAACCAAATCTTCGACAAAAAACGTAACGGCACCATTGACTCGCTAGTCAAAGGTGACGATGGTATCCTTAGAATGGAAACAGGATTTGGGTACCATTCGTTGGGGACTTGCGTGAAAAGATTGTGAACGAAGCCCATAAGTCCAAGTACATGATGCACCCCAGTAGTGACAAAATATAACAAAACCTCAAGCCAAACTACTGGTGGAATGGGATAAAAAAAGGACATCGCTTCGCATGTTGCGAAATACGTAACTTGTTTGAAATTCAAGGCTGAACACAAAAAGCCTTCGGGACTACTTCAGCAACCCGAACTTCCCGTATGGAAATGGGAGTTAATAACCATGGATTTCATAACCAAACTCCCGAAGACGACTCGACAACATAATGTTATATGGGTGATTATAGACCGTTTAACAAAGTCTGCACATTTCATACCTATCAATGAGTCATACTCAATGGATAGATAAGCGCATATTTATGTGAACAACATTGTTGCTTTGCATGGAGTACCGCTATCTATAATCTCTGATCGAGACAGTCGTTTTACGTCTCACTTTTGGAAAAGCTTCCAACAAGCCTTAGGCACCAAATTAAACCTTAGCACCACCTATCATCCACAAACTGATGGTCAAAGCGAAAGGACGATTCAAACATTGGAAGATATGCTCCGCGCTTGTGTGATAGACTTAGGTGGAAGTTGGGATGACCACTTACCGCTAATGGAATTCTCGTATAACAATAGTTATCATACAAGCATTCAAGCCGCACCATTCGAGCCGTTATATGGTCGAAAATGTAGAACGCCCGTGTGTTGGTCTGAAACCGGAGACAATCAATTGTCTGGACCCGAAATAGTCCAAGAAACCACCGAAAAAGTTCTTCAAATTCGAGAGCGACTTAAGACGGCACGTGATCGCCAAAAGAGTTACGCCGATGTCCGTCGAAAACCGCTAGAATTCAATATCGGTGACAAAGTGTTATTAAAAGTCTCACCATGGAAAGGCGTCGTTCGCTTCGGCAAGAAAGAAAAGCTAAGTACTCGATTCGTTGGACCCTTCGAGGTACTCGAACGTAATGGTAATGTTGCATACCATTTGCAACTACCCAAGGAAATGCAAGGAATACACGACGTATTTCATATTTCGAATCTGCGTAAATGTTTAGCCGATGAATCTCTTTCGATGCCACTAAAAGACATAGAAATTAACCAAAACTTAAAATTCATTGAAAGATCAATACAAATAGAATATTCGAAAACGAAGAAACTTAAAAGACGAACATTGAAAATTTTAAAAGTAAAATGGGATTCCCGAAGAGGACCCGAGTACACATGGGAACTCGAGTCCGAAATGAGAAATAAATACCCCCACTTATTCTCGTGAAGCAATCTCGAGGACGAGATTTATTTCAAAGTAGGGAGGATGTAACATCACGGAAATTCCGGGGCAAAAATGCCAAAATCCAAAGTCTAGGGACCAATTCTGCCAAATTCCAAACGTGAGGGACAAAAATGTAAATTCTGTTTTCCTGACCCATCGCGTAGCGCGATGGGTTGTCTAAAACGTGTGCCATGTGGCACACGGTGGCACCGTCTGCCGCCACGTGGCAAGTCTACTAGGTGACGCATCCAACTACGTTGCGATACGCGACGGGTGCCCAAGAGGTCGTCGCGTACCGCGACGAGCTTCCAAAAATCGCTTATAAATAGCAGCCATGGGGTTGTTCATTTGACACATCAAACCACAGCTCTCATCTCTCTCTCTACAATACCCACTCTCTCTCTAAGATTCCTCGTAAAACGTACCACGACAAATATCGATTTCCGCACCCAAAATACCAACATACCTCGATAATTGTGCCACCTCCCGACGATGTTATTAGCAGGAAGATGTTATTGGTGTGACGTTCCGACAAGTTACCTCGTAAAGCATGCCGACGTGGAAAAATATTGGTGTGTCTCGTTTTGCGTGCCGAAGTGATGAGTTGATTAAAGCGAGAACTGAAAAGTGATAAATGGCGTCGAAGTGTTGCTCGACTTTCTAGGGTATTTATAAGCTGACAAAGGTAGGCATAATGCCCGAATAAAATAATAATAAAATATTATAAAGGCTTAATACCCTAAGTCGAAATTATACTCGATATCTCAAGAAATATACATAACAAAGAAAAGAAAAGAAAAAGAGATATAAATATACTTATATATGTGTGTGTAAGTATATATATAATTATTTGTTATGAATATTATTTAAGTAATAACGAGTATTCTTATATAATAAAGAAACGAATACGTTTCTTAAAGAAGAAGAAACGTAGGGTTTTTATAATAAACAAAAGGTTTATGAATATTACTTTTTAACTAAAGGTTTTAAAGTAAAAGAGTATTGAACTAAAAGTTCATCGAGATAAATAAGACTAAAAGGTCTTAAGCCGGATTGTATATCCGACTAACAAAAGTTATACTCGTACTGTAGGTGCGAAATAGCAATGGAAAGGCTCGCGGACGGTGTGTGAAGCCGATCCTAATAAAAAGGTGAATACGCCCCACTTTTACAAACTTGTTTTCAAACAATCAAACGTGTTATGTGTAAAATTTTACATGAGACTAAGTGTCTCTAAAAACATTGTAAATAAGAGTATAAGCCTAGCCCTCAGGCTATAGTATACGATTGTCTGGATCCTTACATATGTGGTAAAATGCGGTGGGCGCATCGCACCATGCTTGGTCACGACCTCCAGCCACGATGGGCCGGACCTAAGTTACGTTCGAGTGAGACTGACCATGTGTATATTTATGGTACCTAAGTTATGTCGAAACTCTGTGGTGTTTTGCTGAGGTGACCTAGTGTACAGACTTGAGTTTATAATGTGTTGTTTTAACTTGATTATTCCTAAGCCAAGATGGGCCGAGACTTACGTGGTCCCGAGGGGTGATTAAGTAAAGAAAATATTTTAGGGTCAGCATATTCTCCAGCATTCGATACTGACGTATTTTCTAATATTTTGCAGGTAATCAAGAATAGAGCTTGAAGGACGAAGGGCTCAAGAATCCGATGGCTCGGATAATTTTGTTTAAATATTAAATATGATGTTTTTGTAAACTTTATAAACAAGTAAAACTAAAACGAAACCTTTTGTCTCGTCTTTTGTATTGTAAATATTTTAACTTAAATCCACATGTTTTTATAAGACTTCCGCTTATAACCCGTGTGTTTGTTTCTTAAGATCGGCTGTCGGCGCGGGTTTGAATCCTGACAGCCCGTTTTTGTTGTTCATTTTTTTTGTAACAACTATTATATTATCATATTATTCAAATAATTTATATTTTTATATATTATGTAAGTCCCCATTCTGAGTGCTATACTTTGGCGTTGGATTTACTCATAAACACAGTTCTAAATATCAGAGTTAAATTAAACTTTCGCGGAATAAATAAAACTTCAATCATCGTTACAAAACATTCAAACTTGTCTTTAAAAACATAATATAAAAATATCTTATTTAAACATCATGGAAAATCTTCAGCCAGTCTCGTCAGCCCTGCCATGTGTCTCTCTCTGGCTAGCTGCTTCAGCCTATTTACCTGAGTGCATACTTAAAGTCAGCTACGCTGAGTGAGCTCTAGTTAATCAGGCATCAAACAATACATACACTTACTTTCATATATGCATCCGAATATACATATTATACACTTTACCCTTTTACCTTTCTTTCGTACACACATTTATTCATACATGCATTCTTTCATACTTTCATACTACATGCATAACTTTCTTTACCATCTCAGATATTATTAGGGTCTAGTTCTTCGATCTCATATATTTTTAGGGTCTGGTCCCTTCTGTCTCAGATATTATTAGGGTCTGGTCCCTTCTATCTCAGATATTAGTAGGGTCTGGTCCCTTCTTTCCATACAACCATACGTACACTTCTTTACACATACATTTTATTATATACTTCCATACATACTCTTAATCATTCGTGTATCATTCATGCATCTTATATACAACTCACCCCTGGAGATACGTGCAATATCCGAAGATCGTTCACGTACCGACAAGCATTCATTCATAACCTCAATCACTATCACATAAATCTTATAAGGCATACACTTACCACTTAAGGTAAGTGTATTAACTAGTCACATCGAGTATGCACACTGCCCCGAAAACATAACAAGAAAATGGGGCTAGAAACTCACCTGCAAGCAATTTTTTTCTGGATTTACTTTATGCCCTTCTTGAGATGTGCACGGCTAACTGTGTATTAATCATAGTATCAATTAACTACTTATAAATATACCATACTTCTAAGTTATTATAACCCTCGGGGTTCTAGGGGAGGCGGCCCCTAGCGGGGTCCAAGGGGCAGAGCCCCTGGCTGGTGTTAAGCTGACAGGTCAGCTTGGAAAAATTTATTTTCATAAATAAGTCTTTACTAAAAACCTCATCATAAAATTGAAGTTCAATTATTTAATCAAATCAAATCTTCATTTAAAACGTTAGCTTTCATTATTATTTATTTACATATTCTTATCTTAACCATCATTTAAGTCCATATCTATCGTTTACATACGTATATGTTGTTTATCTTTCGTTTATTTGGAAAAATCATTCTGGCGTATAAGTTCGTTGCGGGCATGTAAGTAGATCCAGCGTATAAGTCCTTTTCCAACGTATAAGTTCTTTAGCGTGTAAGTCATACATATAAGTTTATGCACTTATACGACCATACATTCATATACAGGCATACATACATATACGTTTGTATACATATACGGACATACATACACATGCGTTTAATATACATGTACGGGTATACATACATATACGTTTAATATACATCTACGGGCATACATATATATAATATACATATACGGGCATACATACATATACGGGCGTATACATACACGTTGCTTATACTTATACGGTCGTTGCACTTATACACTTCAAGGTTCAGTTCAGCTATCTTATTACGCGTTTTAAAGGTTTTTCTTTGATACTGGCGTCGTCAGCCGCCGTTAACCACCATGGTTGGTCGGGTTGGGTAGTTTCTGGGTGTATAGATCTTAGCTAAGGTGGTCCTTAAGCTCGTTATTGGTTGATTAGACACCCAAATAAAGCTAGATCTAGATTCAAACGGCTCATACGGCATCACGGGGCTAAAGTGTTGGGTTCTAACATGTTGGGTCAGCTGAGATGAATGATTTCTTACCTTTGGTTGGTCTTGGATCGTTGAATATAGTAGAGTACAGAGTGTTTGGTTTAAGTGTGTGTTTTTTATGGTGTAGAATGGATGGAAATGGAAAGAATTAGGGTGTAAGGGGTATTTATACCCCTTAAACCCAAGGACCATATGCCCATCACTTCTTTTTAGTCCATAATTAATTAAAACTCACCATCCCTTTTATTTTATTATTTTATTACTATCTCTACTAACTCAAAATGATTCCTCCAACGAAATACATATATATATATATATATATATATATTATTCTAGGATATTTCGGGATGTGACATATTATAAATACAATAACGAATAGATATTTTTATAAAACCGACACCTTATATTGATGTTTCTGGACGTTACTCGTCTTTGATTTTTAACCATTATATATGTATGTCAGGTATAAATATAACTTTATAATATATGTATATATATGTGTGTGTGTGTGTGTATGTATATATCCGTTTTTGTTATTAAAAAAATGGTATCACTACTAGAAAATGAGGCTAATGCAACCTTATAAATGCAACATTTTTCAGTTATGTTGCATTTGACTCTAATGCAACTCTGTTAAACATAAAGGTTGCATTAAGAGATCTAATACAACCTTTTTCATAAAAAGTTGCAAATTTTTATTGAAATTGCAACCTTTCTGTTTAAAAGTTGCAAATGTTACTATAAGTTGCAACTTTTTTTCTTAAAAGATTACAAATATCATTAAAATTTGCATCTTTTGTTAATAAGGTTGCATTGTTAAAATTATAAATGCAAATCTTGTTTTAAAAGGCCGAACACTACCACCACTACTTGAACATCATTGCTGACCACCACCGAAACCTTCTGCGTGTTAGGAATTCATTCTAAACTTATCATACCAACGCACAGACGTTCCTCCCCATCGTCGAAGCCCAAGTTCATAGCCTAAGTGGTTGGGTGTTCGCTGGATTTGCCTCAAACCACCCCATCACCATCATACAGTTGTTCTACTGCCAGTTTCGCCAATGAATTCGATGATGGTTCAAGGGTTTCGACAACATTAATAATTGAGGCTTTAACTAGAAAAAGGATTTTAAAGGTCTGCTCTAAGGTTATAAAGTGGTTTTGGAACGAATATATTAAGTTTTCTAGCATAATAAGTTTTTTCCGTCAACTGGTGACTAACGATGTTAGATGCAATCTAGTCGCGGATCGTTGGGGGAAGATATGTTAAAAGATGGTCCGTCAACAACTAACTCTTTAGTTAAAACTATATTTAGCAATTTATCAATAATCATTAATAGAGTTAATTTAAATCAATTTTTCATAATTAAATAACACCGTCAATAAGTAAATTTAGTTATTAATTCCCACCCTTAAAAAATTTGCTTTACGGGAAAGTTTTATTTTCAATCTCTTTTTCCAAGCCCGCCTAAGCTTCCCCCCTTTTTCAATCGTCACCCCATGCAGGTCAGTTTAAACTGTAAACGCCCCCCACCGACCGATTTGCTGTGTTTGATTGCGCAGATTATCCACCGATGTGTCAGCAGGCTGTGAATTGATTGATTGAACGACAAAATAAACCCTACATTTGTAGGTCCATTTGCGACTAATATCAATCAGAAATTATTGAACTCCATCTCTAAATCGATTCTATAAGGTGTAGAAATAGTCGATCAATTGATTTTAGGGTTCACGTTTTACGGCACTGTGCTAATCTGGTTTATAATTGTAACTTCCAAGCAATAAAAAGGTCCAAATTCGAGTGTTGTTTAAAGTTTCATTATTTGCACTGCCCGATTATAGTTTTTAAATACTCAAACCTAAAATGTATATTCTAATATATCGTATAGGAAATTTTGAGACAAAACACACGTCGTTATTGATCATATGAGTTGGCAAAAGTAAATTGCTATTTACATCAATTTTTGCTATTTATGTATTCCATCAATCTGAATTAGTCAAATTTGTTTTGATTGGTGGTGCTATTTGATATTCCAACATTTTATTTTCATGTGATTTAAATATAAGCCATGAGGTTTAGTGTTCTTTACCTTTTCTTTTATATGTAATGATGATGATGTAGAGAATCTAGATGCCTCTACGAGTTCAGTTTGTGTAGATAATGATAATGGTGAGCATAATTGGGTGTTAATATCACTTTCTGAATCTAGTGTTGATTGTGTTATTGGTGTTAATATCACTTTCTAACCTTAATAATCTCAACTCAATTAAGCTAACTTTTAATCTCAGAAGCACCATAACTAGATATTATGTGTATTGGCTACTACATAATAATCCTATTATTTAGCGCCTTTTTTTTTCTTAGCGACATATATAACAGGTTTGCTTCTTTATCTTTGATTCAATCATTAAATATGGCTTCAAAACAAGTTTTGTAGGGATATAATACTATGTAAAACACCAAATTTACTTACTTTAATACAAGATTATACGTTAACAAAAAAGATGATGCTGCGTGAACCAAAACTAGAGTATTGATCAATTAGAAGATGGCTGCAGAACAATATATATCGGCTGCAGAAATATTCTTGGTATTTGCTTGTATTGATTGATTAGAAGATGCTTAAATTGGTTTTTGTAAGTATTAATTTCATTATGTTCTTGTTGATATGTATAATTTTTTTTCACATGAGAGGCTTGACTTGGCTTATCTCGTTTATAACACTGGATATACTTTTAATTTCAAAAAAATACTCGATTACCTGACATGCTTAACCGGAAACCCAAAATCAGTTAGATAGTCAATGTTTAATAAAAGTTTATTAGA
The DNA here is from genome assembly GCF_021521415.1 of Bidens hawaiensis. Classification (NCBI taxonomy): domain Eukaryota; kingdom Viridiplantae; phylum Streptophyta; class Magnoliopsida; order Asterales; family Asteraceae; genus Bidens; species Bidens hawaiensis. The sequence continues at coordinate 780,186 of NW_027491881.1, forward strand.
AATCAAACTTTAATAAATTACCAGTTTTATACTCTATATGGTTTATTGAACTAATTTAGATTCAACCTGAGCAAAAATTTTAATACCATAGTTACTAATCGGCAATAGTGGCATGTGATTCCATGCATTAGAAATCTTATTAGGCAATAATTAGTTTCTGGGGATTAAATTAAAAGGAATCACCATTCAACACCAAAAGTATATTTCTTTTTGACATTTTACTACTATAATGAAATGAAATCTCAATTTTTGTTGTAGGGTACAACTGAGTTGAATCAGTGGGAGAGTGGACGGAAAAAGTTATCAAGTGGGAGCTTTGTAGACTTATGAAAGAAACGAGTAAGTACACACTATTTGATTTAAATAGATTCATTTTGTGCCTCTGCATGTGTAATTCTTATTCCAAAAAACAATAAGTTCCCCTCTGTTGGCCTTTTAACCAAGTTCAGCTTTGGCTTGATGAATAAATTAAAATAATGACCCATACAAGGAATTACCCGCTTTAAACCAAATGTTTTAACATACAGGTAAAAAAGACACATACAAGGACGTGAATATATGATGACATGTTCCTTTTGTTGACACTAAACTAGGTTTTAGCAAGAGAGTGTTGGTCGGTTATTTTTTCAGGTTTTGGGTTTATTGGGTCTTTTTGAGACATTAATTCCAAGATTGCAGTGTCATTGCTTCATAGTGTCATGAATTTGGTCCCCAACCAGACTATTAAAATACACATATGGGGTTGTATAGTTTCATTACGCCATTTGACAAATAAAAAAAACATCATTTTATAAACTTGAGCAGTAGAATTATTGACAACAAATTTACAATGTCACAGATGAGGATCAAGTTTATCTCCGCAGCCTCGTGATTTCATCAGTTCAGTGGCATCATTCTTTATGTTGTAGGTTTGTACGCTGAAATGTTATATTGCAGGTTCGCACACCGAAATGTCATATTGCAGGTTCGCACACTGAAATGCCATACTGCAGGTATGCATGCTGCCGGCTACAACTTCTTTGTCGATGAGTGTATTTTTTAACAGATAACAAGAAAACAACCTTTGCATTTTTTAACGTTCACTCGCAACATGATTTAAGGTATATAAAGTTGTTTTTGATTTTTGAAAATATTTTCTTCACTTTTTGGACAATATTGCAGGAACAAATGAAGAACCACTAGTCTATAAATGATGGTAATGTTATGGTAAAGCCTTTTCCAGCTGTAATGAACAAAGATACAATGATATCACTGACTTTATGACAGAGGTGTTACAAATACATTGATAAAAAGAGTAGACGATACTTGCACATGATTTTGGAGGGGGCTTATGTAATCATTTTGACAGAGAGCCTCAAAGTTGGAAAACACGCTTGCTTGAAATGTGAAAAGAGCTTGAAGAGGAACGTAAAAGGGAAAAGGCTGAGCTAGAAGCTTTGCAAAAAGATTACGACAACGAACGAACAAACTTTGTCACTCTAATGCGAAGTATAATGGAAAAGTTGCATGCTGAAGTACTTTAGGATCTTAGAGATAAGTAGACGGTTTTCGTTACCTTTTATCATTGTATTAACACCTTTGTTTATTACATTGTTATTTTGAGTTTGGACCTATGTAGAATTACGATATATCTATTATATTAATGTTAATATTGTGTTGGTGCAATTGAGATACTATTTAATAGAAATTTTGGTACTTGAAACAATGATACAATAGAGTTGCATTTGATTGAAAAAAGTTGCATTTGTGTAACTCAAATATTAGAGAAATGTTGCAGTTGATGTGAAAAAAGGTTGCATTTGACTATTATAAAAGTTGCAATTAAAATTAAAAAGGTTGCACTAACATTTGAAAAGGTTGCATCATAAAAAGGTTGCATTTAAATAGTACGTGCAACTCTTTCGAAAAAGGTTGCATTAGGTCTAATGCAACTTCACCTAATGCAGCCCTTGATAAAAGGTTGCATTAGGCCTAATGCAGCCTTTTCAAGGCCTAATTCAACTTTTTATCAGGGTTGTATTAGCTTCATTTTCTTGTAGTGTATAATAATTATATAAAAAGAGTATACATTAACTATAATTTTCGTAAACCGATTTCGTTAAAGATTCGAAATACTTATTCATTTAAAAGATTAAATACTACATTTATATATTTATTTAATATATTTATTTAAACGTTATTATTACATATTATAATTAATTACTTAAACATTTACCTATTTAAACGTTTATATACTTGTATTTTATTTATTCGAATATTTATAAGTATATCTCATTTTTTTATTAACCAAAATATTTATTTTATTATTTTAACTATATATTTACCTAAATATCATTTTAAGGATATTTAATATTAAATTTATTTATTTAAATGATTTAATTATTTGTTCTATCAAGTATAAAATTGATGATATTTCGAAATAATTCTTTTAAACAAAAGATATATAACAGTAATATTGGTCTACAATAATAACAATAGTAAGCAATCGTTCAATCAATAAGCAATCTAATCTCAAACATAACCTAATCACATCAAAATCTTAATTTATTAAATCACGTTATATCTTTATAATTAATCTTATTACCATTATTTAACTAGAAATCCTTGATGGTATATCCCGAAGGATTTATCTTTCTCACATCATCACTTATATTTCGTTCATCCGATCATGTTAGTATCACATTCCCCCCTTTTTACACTCATTTTATACTATTTTGGGACGTATGTGTTACTATTTATTTCCCTATTATCTAATACACAAATTGCAAATGTTTGTCACTTGTGTTTAACATTTTATACCTTACTTGTTATGTGCTTACATGCTCTATTTGAATCGCATTCGGAGAGGTCCAACATAATCTCAGAACAATATGATCATACGACCGTCGTAATAGCCATTGTCAGTTTATCTGGCATTGTGCTTATCGACAACTCATTTACTTGCTCATTAATTGAATTGCTTATCTCATTTGACATTGTTGCATTTTTATTTATTATCATATATACACAAAATCTGGTGTGCTAGTCACTCAACCTCGTGCTGACAAACCCTGTTGTATTTTTGACGAATATGTAGGTTACCGCATGTTATGATTATCAAGATTGTTTGATGCAACTTATGATGCATGTTAAAGAAGAAGATATAAGAATTTAATTTTGGATGTTTATTTTACTTGTTTATTTATGAATTTAATATACTAGAATTATTTGAATTTGTTGTACTATTTAAATTGGAATAATAGATATCATAATTTTAAATTTTGCATGATAGTACCTTGAGAACTGTGAGCAATCAGCTCACGCCCCGACATTTTCGCCTTAGATTGGGGTGTGACAATAGAAAAGAAAATTAACCTCAAAGCCAATTAACCCAATTAACATAGAGAAGTAAAGATCAATTGATGTATGAACGCAAAAATCAATGTACAAAGTATGGACACAACTGAATCCACTTATTATTTTGGAAACTGAATAATCAAATATTTGTGAAGCATTATCTATATATGCTAATTATTATAATCAAAAACAGAATAACAAAACAACAATAGATTACCTAAATGACCAAATCAACTAAGACCCCACCTCCCTTCCTATGATTCTGTCAATGACGGCCAGCTGCAAAATCACTAATAAACCTATAATAGTATTTTGGCCAATAATTGAGATGCAATGATCACTACAGCCAACGTTGCGACTGTTGAGTCATCAACATGCAAAATCGTCACTTGTAAGGACAAGTCTACGTCACACCACGGAGACGATAAATACAATCCGAAAATAAATGCGACCACAAATCACCCTCACCGCCTAGGGTTCTGAAATTGGACCCAGTAACAGTATGTGATTGTTGTGACAGATCACCGCAACCACTACACGACCGCCACCTAGGGTTCTGAAACCCGATTATTGTAGGTGACGACTGCGATAATCAGTGTAAAACAAAGAGGTCGAATGAAGAGATGTCGTGTAACATCCTGGATTTTGAAAAGAATACATAAAATAAATTTCGTTTATTTTATAATGCGTCGTTAATCAGTTCAGATAAATAATCTAGAAGAGTGTGGGCTTGGACATTTAAAAAATGGAATAAAGGATGGAATGGGCTTTAGGTTCATGGGCTTAAAGGAGTATAAATACCTCTTAAACCCTAAACCTTTCCATTTCTATCTATCTCTACACCATAGCCTACACCTTCAAAAAAACACACACACGTTCCTTTATTCTGAACCAAGATTCGAATGTGAGAACCCGAGTTTGATAGTGTTAGAGCATCGTAACGAGCCAAAGCCGATATCAAAACTAGATCGCTTGCGTAAACCGAATCGTTTAAGGTATGCTTATAATGAGATCTTGTTCATTTAGGTTCGGATTAGTTTAGAAATCTTAGATCTGTAAGATTATGGTGAAAACGAATCAAACATGATTATCCCTACTAAAATTTGTTAACATTTAATAGGATAGTTGTTAGTATAAGGAAGCCATATCATATATCAATCAAATACACCATTTAAACTCGATGTTGGGATGTTTGAATGATTAGGGTTTGTAGGCGCTATGAATACGAGCCTACTGATACCAATTTCATGTTGTTTTGTTGAGATTTGAGGTTCAATTGCAAATCTTGTTCATGTTGACCCGTTTTGTGCTCTTGACGATTTTGACTTTGACCTCTGAGTCAAAGTTTGGATAAGACTGATGCTCATTCGTTATGTTGAACGAATTGCTGGTCATTCGTTACTCACCCATTCGCTATGTTAAGATAACGAATCAGGTCATTCGTTACTCACCCATTCGCTATGTTAAGATAACGAATCAGGTCATTCGTTACTCACCCATTCGCTATGTTAAGATAACGAATCAGGCCATTCGTTACTCACCCATTCGCTATGTAAAGATAACGAATCAGGTCATTCGTTACTCACCCATTCGCTATGTTAAGATAACGAATCAGGTCATTCGTTACTCACCCATTTGCTATGTTAAGATAACGAATCAGGTCATTCGTTACTCACCCCTTTCGCTATTTTAAGATAACGAATCAGGTCATTCGTTACTCACCCATTCACTATGTTAAGATAACGAATCATGTCATTCACTTTAAGATACACTTGTAATGAATGAGGCTTAATCAGAGGCCATTCGTTATAGCGAATGAGTTAGTAAATAAAATACTCCCTCCGTCCCTTTGAAAGTGTCTACATTTCCATTTTAGTTTGTCCCATTGCAAATGTCCACTTTTAAAATTTATTAACTAATTTTCAAGTTTACCATTACACAAATACAATCATTGAAACTTTTTAAATTTTGTCTTTTTATATATGTAAGGGGCATTAAAGTCATTTGTTAAGCAAAAAGTGCAATAATTCAAAGTTTCTTAAAATTTGTGTTTTTCAAACCATGACACTTGTTATGGGACGGAGGAAGTAATAAATTAAGAATTCCAAGGAAAATTGTGTTAAGGAAGTTAAAGGAAATAAAATTTTTCCAAGTTGACCTAGCAGCTCGACCCCAGCCAGGGGCTCTGCCTCTTAGACCCTGCTAGGGGCTGTCGCCCCTAGAACCTCGCTGCTAGGGGCGCTGTCACCGGACCCCGTTCCTTGAGGGATTTCATTAAACTAGAAATAAGTTATAGATAGTGATAGTTAATTGATGCGTGTAATTGTTATATAGTTAGTCGTGCCCAGTTAAAGAAAGGAGTTACCATTAACTCTGAGAGGAACCGAGTTCAGGTGAGTTTCTAGCCCCATTTCCTTGTTATGTTTTCGGGGTTGTGTGCATACTCGATGTGATTAGTTAATACACTTACCTTAAGTGGTAAGTGTATACCTTATATGATTTAATGTATGAATGAATGTTTGACGATACATGAACGATCTTCGGATATTGCATGTACCGCCAGGTAATAGTGTGATATGTTATTGTGTTACGATGATGTATGAATGATACATGAAAGTTGTGGAAAAGATTAAGTGTATGTGTAAAAGTACATAAATTTAAATATAAAGAAGACAATGTATGGTTGTATGAAGGTATGCTTAAAGGGTCGCATACCCTAATTATGTATGCAAAGGTTACAGGATTGCATAATCTAATAATATATGCGAAGGTTACAGGGTTTCATACCCAAATAATATATGCGAAGGTTATAGGGTTGTATACCCTAATAATATATGCGACGGTTACATATTTGCACACCCTAATAATATATGCGAAGGTTACAGGGTTGCATACCCTAATAATATATGCGAAGGTTATAGGGCAAAACGCTCTTTAAAATGTAGATATAATTCCGTATGTATAAGTAAGCTAAAACAAGAAAGAATGAAAGTATGAAAGAAAGAAAGTATGTATGTACGAATGAAAGAAATGTTACAGGCTAAGTATGTAATATGTGTCTTCGGATACGTATATATATAAGTATGTGAATGTATTGTATGTTGCCCGATTAATTAGAACTCACTCAGCGTAGCTGACTTTTAGTATACACGCAGGTTAATAGACTAAAGCAATTAGCTTGAGGGGGATACATGGCAGAATTGATGAGGCTGGCATCTAAAGATTTGTCATGATATTTGATACTATGTTTTATGTTATGTTTAAAAGACAAGTTATGAATATTTGTAATGAATGGTTGACCTTTATTATTATTCCGCGAAAGTTTAGTTAACTCTGATATATATAGAACTATGTTATGAGTAAATCCAACATCAAAGTAGGTCACCGGAACCGGGGCCTTACATGTCGGCAAAAGAAGTTGAAGATTGAGATGATGCTATGACAACCTTAAAGCAAAGTTGAACTACAATGATATAGCAAGGGAACACGTGGAAAGTGAGATACCACTTGTCTGGAAACTAACCAAAAGGAGCACAATAGAAAGAGTGCAAATGAAGATACAAAGGGTACAAAAGACACAACCTAAGATACAAAACATTGATGCACACTTTACTTATATATGTAATATAACTTAACTAAATAATAACACACCATTAAGTAAACGAAATTCTTTTATTTATTATTATCAGAAGTAGGATGTTACAGAAATGATGCCGAAATTCAAACGGTCTCGTACCACCACCACCTTCTTCGACCGCTGCCACACTTCCCACCCACCCTCTAGTTATGAAAACCCAATGTTAACCCATCGCATCTTAGATGAGTACCTTAAGAAAATCGGTTTACCAAAGTTTCCTCTTCCTCCGCCAGCAGAAAATCTTCCCCCCAACGTGTCGCTAAACAAGAAACCCCAACAAACTCTTCACCTCCCTGACAACCAGAATGTGTGCTGCTTTGTTGGTGGACTGTCCTTTGGTTCAACTGAGACAGACCTGTTCAACTTGGAAGTTCGATGACATCATTCGTACCTATGTAATACAGGATACAAACAGGATGTCTAAAGGCTACGCCTTCATAACATACTGAGAAGACAATGCCGATGCCAACATTATACAAGCTATGAACGGGTGCGACATTCTTGGACGGAGGATAACCAGTGGCTCCCACTCTTCGCTAGCTATTGTCAAACAGAATGAAGATCTTGAATATATGTAATAAATTTGGAAACAATTCAAACCGGTTTAAAATTTGGTTTTGTGTTTGAGACTATGAGCTTCTTCATTCGATCGTGTTCTTGATCAGGAATTCATAGTTAACTTTATCAAGCTATCGTTTTACAGTAGTTCAACAATTTAGAGGTTTATTATTCAGGAAATACTCTCAATCAAGTTAAGAAAAGTTAAGCGAACCAAGCTAGTTTCTGGAACCCCTTCTCTATTAAATGTTTTTATGGTTGGTTTGCATGCGTATGTGTCAGGTAAGATAACGATTAGTTATGTCTAAAGATTTTAGTCATAGGTCAGTTAGACACATTAGATGGGTACAACTAGATCCCATTGTATGAAGAAAAATAATCCTCTCTTAAGGATAAAATGGTGGGGGAAACCCTTTACAATAGAGGGAACCCTTTTCCTACAAAAATATTTAATATTTCAAGGGTTTCCTTATAAAACGAAGAACCCCCTCTAGGGAATGACGTATCTGAAAAGTTCTTTCCATAAGGAAAATAAAACCTCTTTAGAAACATTTCACATTTTAAGGGGGGTGTTTGGTACAGAGAATGGAAAAGGAGAGAAAATATAAATGGAAATGGAATTGTAGAGAAAGAGAATTGGTATGGAGAATGAGAATCATTTCTCTTGTTTGGTACACGAGAAAATAAACAGAGAACTCTACCATACCCAACCCCACCTCCACCCAACCTGACACCACTCACCACCGCAGCCCCACCACCACCAGCACCACCACCACAACCAGCCCCACCACCACAGCCCCACACCACCAGCACCACCACCACAGCCCTTTCTTCAACCACAGCCCACCATCACCGGCTGCCGCCACCAAATCCCCTTCTTCAACCACAGTACACAAGAAATTAAAAAGATTCAAATTTTTGGAACATAAGATATAGAAAAAGGAGGATCGGATCTGTCATCACTGCCTCTTTGGAGATTTTGTGGTGGTGGTTGTAGGTGGCGATGATGATGATGATGATAAGCAGCAAGCCACCTGCGACCACCGTCGATTTCCACCACCACTGTCACCCACCTGCGACCACAATCACCCGACCATCTGAAAACCCTAACCTACCACGAACCACCACTTGAAACCCTAATCTCCGTTCACCCGTACCACCTGCAACCTACAACCGGTTACCATCTCTGTGTTCACCACTGCGAACGGCGGAGACGGGGTGGTGGTTGCAGACTTGGAGACGAGGTGGCGGTTGCAGACTTGGAGACAAGGTGGTGGGCGGAGACGGGGTGGTGGCCGGAGACGGGGTGGTGGCCGGGAGACGAGGTGGTGACATGCTATGAGGAGGCTGCTGAGAAATGGATTTCTCTTTGTTTTAAAGAGAAATGGAATTCTCTAGTTTTAGAGAAATAGAAAGAGAAATAGAAATGAAAAGTGGAAAACAAACAAAAGAAATATTTCTAATTCCATTTCTCCCCAATCAAATCCCTCTACCAAACACCCCCTAAGAGTATTCAATGATGAAGAACACACACCTTCACCACCACTACCACCACCAACAGATCAGGAATTGCACTAACGAGTCCGTCGTTGAATTTCGATCGTCGAATAGCAGCTCATGCCAACCGATTCCAATAATCAAACACCTTCGCCATCTTTCAAGTTGCCAACTTGAAAAACCTAATTTCACTATAACAAATTTAGTCAATGGTTTAAATTTCAATAGAACTTTGTGATACATTAGGGACTAAGAAATGTCAATTACCGACAAAGGGTTTAGATGCATTTGTTTATATCGCTTCCGCGAGGATCTAGCAAATCTTTTTGAGGAATATGATCGGCCATCTACCTTGTACTCTTCATCGAATCTTAAAACAAGAGTGTTTCCTTAGCCGCTAAAGAAATCCTCACCTCTTGAGACGTCGTCATCGAAATCACCTCTTATGTTTTGTTTCTTACTTACCGCCGAGATCTATTATCACTAGCGTGAACAATTTCACTTAATAGATGTTGAAACATAATAGGTTTCCTTGGGTTTCTCCTTTTTCATTATTATATATTTCACCATAGTTGTGTTTGTTCACCTCACTTGTTAAAAAGACTATACTTGTTTTCACCTCAATTATTAAAAACACAATACTTGTGTTCTTTCACCATTGTGTTTTTCACCACATATGTAAAAAAAACACACTGGACCATAATACCCTAGCACCCTTATATGTTCATAAAGTTCACTCATTTAGTCTTAAGTCATCTATTACACAATCTATTTGTTATAATTTTTTTTAGTCTTTTAATGAAAAACAAACTTCCTATTTTAAAATAACCCTACATATTAATAGAAAATAGTTAATTGTTATTTGTATTTTACAAGCTATATCATCATAATACTTAATATCTAATTAAATTTTATTTTTCGTTTGTGTTGTTCATATAAGTTTGTTCATATATATTTGTTTACATTATTTCATATATGCTCATTTATTTTGTTCAAATATGATCGTGAAATGTTTGTTTAGATTAACAAATGAACATAAACGAACACGAGCATGTCCATTTTTTAAAGGGTGCTGCTAAACGTACCCCCATCCCATCCATATTTACTAAACATACCCCTCACTCAAGTTTACATTAATACAATTTAAACTTTTTTTGTTGTTTCTTTTGTCATCTTGTTATCTTTTATTATCATTATTATTTTTATAAAAGCATTTTTTCTATTTTATCTAACAATATTTTTTCTATTTATCTTTTTATGTATATTTAAAAGCCTTTGATAAAAACATATTTTTTTCTTACTTAGAAAAATATTTTTTTTCTTAATTAAAAAACATTGTTTTTCTTGTTTCAAAAAATGTTTTATTTTTCTATAGTTGTTATAATCTTTTTGAGAGTGTTTTTTTTTTTTAAATTAAAAGATTGTTTACATATTTTATAAAAAAATAATATTATTTTTTGTAAATAAAAAGTTTAAATAACATACAACTTGATAAAAAAAAATTGGCTCTTTACTTAGGTAACAAAAAAATGTCAAATTGTTTTAATACATTTTATAAATATAATAAAGAACTAGCTAGAGAAATCATATAAAACTTTTTAATACATGTAAAAAAATAAACAAACTTTTAATAAGATCTTAAAGAAATAAAATAATAAAACGAATAACAAAATATATAAAAAACTGTAAAACAAAAATAAAACTTAATAGTTTTATTTGATATTTTGAGAGAATTATAAAATAAAATAAAATGGGCTAACATGTTAATTATAGATGTTAAAGGGGAAATGAAAGTTCGGGAGGAAGAGGGGTTATGGTTAGCAATGAAGGGGGTACGTTTAACCTAAACCTTTTTAATTTAAAAAATGGGCATCAACACAGG